>NC_092337.1:67600000-67903750 GCF_046630445.1 Rutidosis leptorrhynchoides
GGCCTATAATCTTAATTTTACTTTATTTTGTTAGATAATAGGTTCGGCTCAAGTCCGATATTTGGGTTTGAGTCCGTTAAGGTTTAGAGGTTTATTAGTGTTTCAATATGTAGTATAAATATCATATGATTATTGAATAATAAGGATGTGTGGAATTCATTGTCTAAAATGGTATCAGAGCGGGCGGGTCTGATCCCAAGATCTAATAGGCGGTTGTGTGCCTCTACCTCTAAGCTGCCCGTCATATTTCTTTATCCCTCTCTCTTCTACAGTTCTACCCCCATCATATCTTACAATTAAAAAAAAAAAAAAAAAAAAACTCATAAAAGAAAACCATCTTATCCTTTTCAGCAAGTGGCAGCCGTCACCCAACACCTTTTCTTTGTGTGTCTTAGACCATATATAACCCTGCCTGTGACGTTACAGGCAGATTGTCCACTTTTTGACCAAAAAGTGCAATCTGCCTCTGACGTGGCAGTGTCACCTTCTGACACCAAAATAACCCTGACGCCCCTCCAGTGTCAAATAGGTCCCACTAGTTTTATTTTTTCTTTTTCTTTTTTATTTTATTATGCATACAAATTATATTACATATAATTAAAAAACATATAAAAATTAACCATTACATAAAAAATTAACCATTACATAAAATTTAACCATTACATAAATTATTGAGTTTGATGTGTTAAAAATGATAGGTTTTGATGGGTTTATATAGAAAAGAATATAAATAATTCAAATAAAAAAACAAAACAAAACAAAACAAAAATCATTTGAATGAAAGTGTTAAAATGAGAGAAAAAAATTGAGTTTGATGTGTTAAAAATGATAGGTTTTGATGGTTATATATAAAAGAAAATAGATAATTTAAATAAATAAAAAAAACAAAAACAAAAAAAAAATATTTGAATGAAAGTGTTAAAATGAGAGAAAATATTGAGTTTGATAGGTTAAAAATAATGGTTTTGATGTGTTTATATAGAAAAGAATATAAATAATTTAAATAAAAAAAGAACAAAAACAAAATTAAAATCATTAAAATACGTGGACCAATCAAAAACCCTGACGCCTTTTTTTCCGTGAAAAAGTTGACTGACGCTCCTCCCGCGTCAGCCGTAACGCCCCACTAGGGGCGTCAGGGGGCGTCACCCACTGCCAGCGCATCTGACGGGACCCCTCTGACGCCGCGTTAAAAATGGTCTTACTAGCACCAATTAGAATAACCATCCTTAAAACCAAAAAAAGGAAAATAAAGTTCACCGCCTTTTACAAACCTGTTTTGTGTTCATCCAATCTTTTCCATGTAACAAAAACTTGCAATCTTATATTACCGTGGATTCGCATAAACCTTTATAATAATAATAATAATAATAAAAAATACAAACAAACCCGATGACAGGAAACCATTATCTTTTCTAGTTGTTTTTCTTTTCTTTCAATCTATTAATTTTTTTTTTATCTTTGATTTCATGCTAATCGGCGTGAGGATGAGCCGCCTAGCTTGACTAGGTTCCAAACCCCAAAAGAAAAGAGGAATATAAAAAAAAAACACTCTTTTGCAGTGTTGAAGATGACTGTTATCGTCGACAAAAGTTCTATGCTCAAGTCCTGCTCAATGCTTAGGCAAATCAAGCCACGGCGTAAAAGAAAAGAAAAAAAAAAACGATACGGAAAAGGAATACGCAGTTAAGCAATATGCAACCACATCCGCGAATATCAGTCTAGTCAGAGCATCAAACAAGAGAAAAAAGTTTCTTTTATTTCTTTGTTTAATATTAATTATTTTCTCTTCAGTCCGAAATTTCGCAATTTCGCCGTTCGAACTGCGGGGAGTGTTAGATAATAGGTTTCGGCCCAAGTCCGATATGTGAACTTGGGTCCGTTAGGGTTTAGAGGTTTATTAGTGTTTCACTATGTAGTATAAATATCTTATGATTATTGAATAATAAGGACGGGGGAATTCATTGTCTAACAGATTTTACAGTCATATAAAAATGACCTTAGATGGATCCATTAAATAGCTTAACTGAAAGCTTACGTTTTTGATTATATTGTTATGTCGTCTTTTAATTGGATTTTTTCGAGGTACCACAAGTCCTCCCTTAATTGCACTTCGTGATTACACTCGCCTTTGTATTCCTTGTAATTTTTTATTAGCTCCTAGCTAAGCTTTTAATATATTTTGCCGTTCCAAAAAAAAAAAAAAAAAAAAAAAAAAATTAGCTTAACTATATTTAGCTATTACTGATTAGCAGTCATGGACAATCGTATGTACCAATAGCGTCTATTGAACTTTACAATGACATCTATTCATTAATTTCATAGTGATTCGACTATTTAACAAATTGTTCATCAAAATAAATTGGGCTTACTCATTCAGATGACTTACCAACGCATCAGGGTCACAACATACCATGATGATATGCCTCACAAGTCAAGGTTAAGCATAGGATACAAAGATTTTAAGTATGAGAGGGTGGTACTAATAATAACTTTCCCTTTAGATAAAGGGGTAATATCGATCATTACTCCGTACTTCCTTATATACTGAGATGTCAACCGTAAAGGTGCATGTGCGGTGTTTGATCTGTTACAGATGGTTGGCTTTTTGCTTGCGCAACAAGTCCCATCTGCATGTCTTTTGAGTTCTTTTTGTCAATGTCTTTCGACTCTATTATTTGAGGCAACAACAAGCGTCAACTTATTGGCGACTTGCCCGCTTAGAGCCTAGATTGAATCTCAGGCATGCTTAAAAACATATGAAAATTTGATTCTACCATTTTTCATGGCGTCTTGTTTTTATCTTTATTTTATTTTATCTTATTTTCTTTATTTATTTATATTTATTTTAATTTATTATTTTGTTGGCCGAAGGTCCTCACGTAAGCAATCTCTCTACTTCAGGGTAGAGAGATTGCTTCCGTGAGGACCTCCGACTAAAAAAAATAATAAAATAATAAAATAAAACAAAATAAATATAAATAAATAAATAAAATAAGATTAAAAATAATAACAAGACGCCATGGAAATGGTAGAATCAAATTTTCATGGATTTTTAAGTCTGTCTAGGATTCAATATAGGCTCTAAGCGGCAATCAAATCGATGATTGCTGTTGCCTCAAATAATAGAGCCGAAAGACATTGACAAAAAGAAGTCAAAAGGCAGGCCAGGTGGGAGTTGTTGTGCAAGCAAAGAGTCAACCACCCGTAACAGACCAAATATCAATCATGCACATTTACGGTTGACATCCCCGTATATAAGTAAGTACGGAGTAATTGTTATTTATTTCCCTAAAATGTCGTTCCCGCTTGACTTAATTACGCCCTTGGTCCCTAAAGTATTTTTGTTTCATCCTTGTCCCTAAAGTATTTTTGTTTCATCCTCACCCTTAAAGTAATTATATGGTTTCATTTAGGTCCCCATGGTTAACTGCCGTTAACTCAATCCGTTAACTGGGGATCTAAATGAAATCATATCATAACTTTAAGGGTTAGGATGAAACAAAAATACTTGAAGGACAAGGATGAAAAAAGATAAAACTTTAGGGACCAAGTGCTTAATTAAGTCTAGTTAAGTTGCTACTAGTGTTTGTGATCATTAAAGGACATGTTTATTACGTGATCAACATGCAAAACGCTAGACCATACATTTTTTTTTTTTTTTTTTTTTTTTTATTTTTTTTTTATGATTCCTTGATATGCTCAAAAATATACGGAGTAAGAAACAAACGTTGGACCATACAAATTTTTAACAGGTAAAACCAAACTTTTAATTTAATGTAATATATTGGCACTATATAAAATGAAAAATAAGTAACACATAAGATATAAAAGCTGACTTACTGCTAATTTATTAGAGGGCGGATTTGAGAGTGTTTAATATGCGCGTTTACATAGAGCCCATAATCTAAAGGGGCCTATAATTTAACGATATGTAGGACTTGTGAAAAATATTGTTATGATATATGCACTTAACTTAATTTTTTGTATACAAAAGACCTATTTTTTTTAGTTTGAACATGGCACATATGAAAAAACGTAATTGACGGGACGACTCTTGCCTAATTATTTGGTGTCTAGTCTACTTGTCTATACTTTCAAAACAGCGATCAAATAAAAAGAAAGTTACAATCATTAAAACACATCCTGAATTCATATCCTATGTATGCATGTTTTGTTGGAGTAGTTGCATAAAGTAGTTAAGTATAGTTACTATATGCATAGTGATTGCATATACAGTACTATTGGCCCAACAATCATCGAAGCTTATACTTTTATGTGTTATGTTAGCCCCAAAAAAGTACGACTGGGATCTGTTGGCCCACTACTAGATTGAACTAGTAATGTATCGGACCGCGCGTTGCTGCGGAGTCCCTTAGTTGTGCGTTGAGTTGCTTGTCGGTGTTGTCATATATTAGTTGTTTGCGATATGATTTGTAAAACTGTTGTGGATTTTTTGATTGTTTACTGTTCGTACTTGCTGGTCCATAGATGATATGTTTTGTTGGAAAAATTTGAATAAAATTAAATAAAATGAATTTGAAAATTTACTAGTTAATGTAATATTTATTTTTATTAAAGGTGACTCTTCAATATTCCATAACATATGAATATTATGACATTTTATTGTCATTTAATTTTAGTTTAAGTTTCATAATAACTCCCCATTCTCCATGTAATATAAGGACAGATTTTTCTCATGTAAGGGAGAGACTCTTGATTCTTATTTGATGGTAGATATGTATGTCACCATAAAACACACACATATATAAAAGGATTAGTCGTCATAAGCTTGTGAGTTTTGTTCTAATTCATTGTCAAGTTTGGTCAAGTGAGAAACAAAGTATTTGGGTTAGCTTATGAAGGATTAGTTAACAATATTTTCGGGCAAGTGTTCAAGTCCGGCAGTACTACTGCTTCGGCCGTTGTACCCTGGGAAACAGACGACGTGTAGACGACGAAACTGTTTTAAGGGAACCGTGTTAAACACGGGCCTCGGCTTCTTTTGGTGAAAGGATTCATGTATTCTTTTACATATCATTTTGACTACATCATATTCAAGGTATGTATATTTCATCATAGATATAGTTTCTTATTTACAATGAATATTTATATAATATATATTTTCGGGTACTATTTCCTACAAACTTAATACAGTTGCTTTATAAAAGTACTCGGATTAATTTTATAGAAATCTTGTGTAGTTTCTTTGGTTTATAAGAAACTGTCAAAATGGTTTTAGAAAAACGTTTGAAAAATCCTATACTTGCATCGGACGTAAACTAGTAAATACTCTGTGTAGACGTTCTAAGTATCTTAGATCAAACGTTATTACTAGATTAGAGGCGGAAAACACTAAACTAGGATGAATCGAATACTTGGTTCACCTTAGAATCAATCTAACCAACAATATGTTGATATAATCGACACCTTGATGATTGTATTCGGTTGGGGTATGGTCTGGGACGATAGTAATAGCGTATTATGACGGCAATAGAGTGTAGGGTGTGTAACCTAACAATGAAACCCGACTTCCCTATATATATACGATTACAGTGACCATCGACCGGTGGTCTTTGACCTACGGCCGGTGGTGTTCGTCCCTCAACCGATGGTCTCTACCATCGATCGATGGTCTGAGCTGCCAACCAAACAGCTCTAAACCATTTCACATTATCAATTAATCAATATCAAACACAAACGTTAACGATAATGTTCATACACGACTGAAATGTAAACTACAATACGAATAGAACATATTACAATTATAGAACTCGGGATTATGCACCAACAAACTCCCCCTAAGACCTAGTTCTATATCAAAAGTCTTCAGTCGTCATCTAATTCATTCGTACGGATCAATCACCATGTTGTTCAAGTAACACAGTTTAGCCACTTTCATATACTGTTCAGCCTGCACCTTGTTCTCTCGTCGATAAAGCATACGATTATAATATAACGTGAAAATATCAGCCTCGGTACAGTTTCGCAGCCAAATCGGATCCAAAACACGAATGCAATCTATATCATTCTCATTCTCTTTATCTAGCACGATCACAGCTTCCTCCGAACGATCATCATAAAACCACCATCTAAATCTCTGACTCCAGTTCTGCGGCAATTTCCTCAAGGGTACTTTCTTCATAGTCTTTGCTCGCTTGTACTTTACAATTCGTTTAGATTCGCCGGTTCTCTGATCAACTCTGTAGCTAATCCTAGGAAACTATGGTCGAAAACCTTCCAATTCTTCGAATTAAACGCAATTCGAATCTTCTTTACCAACAACGAAGATCGATCAAACATACCACAATACAACATTCTCAACTTGGAAATTTGCATCAGCTCAAAATATGGTAATGATTTGAATTCATGACCATGCTTAAAATAATCCACACCAAATTCTCGTTTCACTGCAAACATGTTGAATTCTTCAATGTATGCCCAGGCTAGAATTCATCCCTTCGCACCTTTTCTCAAATTAATCATCTTCAAAAACTTTGGCTCAAGCTTTGGTTTCTCACAATATTTCCTAATTCTCAAAATATCCCTCCAATCAACTTTCAACTTTTCAGTTCTTTTCTTATTATATTTGACTGGCAAGAATCCTTCAGGTAAAACTTCAGTTCGTTCTTTCTCTTTACACTTACAATCCAAAAGCTCATCATTAGTTTTAAACAATTCTTCAAAACCAGGAATATCTTCATTCTGATCATTCTGATATGTAGAAAAATCTTCATGTGTCACATCCTCAACTAAACCATCAATATCTCTATCACTTTGATCCTCAGTGATCTCTGGACCAAAAGATTCATCCTCAGATGGAGAATCGTCGGACTGTGCGTTAGCTGCTATAGCTTCCTCTTGCTCTAGACGCACCAGTTCGTCCAGCTCTTCTCTAAAGAGGTTGTGAGGGATCTCTCCCTCTTCTAGTTCATCATAAACAACAGAATGCTTGAGCTCATCCTGTTTAGAAAAGAAATCACTAAAACTATAATCAATTTTAAGAGGAATTACTGACAGTGTTGTAGCATGTGAAGAACCAGGAGCCTCCATCATTCGGTTATCAGTCTCATCCTCGGTCATCTCGATAAGCTCAAACTTCTCATCCCAAGCATTCAATCTTTTAATAGCTGATGCAGCCAACTCCTTAGCTTCAGCTGCTTCTCTCTTTGCATCGGTCAACAACAACGATTGATCGCTCACCCTTTTCTGTAACAAGTCAACCTGCATGGTTAACCGTTCAACATCTTCAGATTTAACCCTATTATCTTCTTGAAGCTTCTCATACTTCTCGTCCATCTCCTTTCTCATTCTCAAATTATCAGCCATAGCTTGCACATATAAATCATTTAGCATGCGAAGAGCTGATGATCCAACACCTCCCTCAGTTCCAACATGAGACGGAACTTCCGGAGTAGGAGTAGAAACAGTCTCTTGGGAGACTTGTTGAACCACATGTGGTGATTGTTGTGTTGATGGACGTTGCTGTTGTGATGGTTGTTGTCCTTGAGTCTGCGGTGGCGGTGTCACTGGTTGAGTTTCAGCTGATGATCCACCAGCATCTTTATAAACTAGTTTGAACCTCCTTTTCAATTTAAGATTTGTTGAAACCTGAGAACTCTCATCTTCAACCATTCTCCTTTTTGAACTCCTAAAAGCATCATCAATACCAACATCAGGACGAACATCTCCTGTCTCATCAACTAACGCACCCTTACCAGACCCACCAGCAGTCTGAGTATTTATCGGTTGATCTACTTCCTCATCGCTATTTTCCAATTCAAAATCAGGCTCTCTATCAGATACACTCATCTCATTTCTCCATATCTTCCCTGGAGGACACTGATAGTTTTCTCTCGCAAGATGACACACAAGTTTGCCATCATCATCACTCTTCTTTTGGTTCAGTCTATTGAATGTAAGATCTGTCATATGCTTCAGTTCAATGACATCTTTCTTCAATCTATCCACGGTTTGACGGTTGATCATAATCTGCAAGAACCTTGGATAAATCAAGTATAACCTGCTTGTCACATTCTCTACCAACAAATCAAAGATCACACCTGAGAAATTGAAATCAGCCTTCAATACCAACGCAGCAAACATTCCTTGATAAATCTCACTCAATTCATCAAAACCTCCTTGTAACGGACTTAAACACTTAACCACAACCAAGGACAAATATCTGTATGTGGAGTGAATCCACTTCGTTTGATTGTAGCCTTTGAGATATCACCAGTATACTTTCATCGCAGCACACACCCAGTAATCTTAGTCTTTGACAACTTCTTCAGCAAGTTCTCATCATCTTCAAACAAGAATGTGTTTCGAATTGTATCTTCAGATATCTTTATCTCTTGACCACAAACAGTACTTACAATCACCTTCCTATCATCAACAATCTCAAACCTTGCATGTTCCCAGAATTCCCTCTGATGAGAATAATAAGCTGTAAATGGCATGGTTACAGCTGTAAAAACCCTGGAACGCTTAAGAAACTCTATCACACCCTTGTATTTTCCAGCATTCGGACCCTTATCATTTAGACAAGCAATCAAATTTGATCCACTGCACACTTTTAACCCTGGAAGATCAGCTGATTCAGGACCACCTGATGATTCGGTATCAGATCCATGAACCACCTGCTCTTGATCAATTTGAACACCTGACATGATTAATAAAAACTGCAAACACAATTCAAATCAGCATAGTATATTCATGACCTGTTAGATAACACAGTGCAATCATCACAGAATATATTACATCATATAGCCTAGTAGATCAAGGTCACGATTACATGATTACATATCCGAAATAAAATTATTACAGACTTAGAGTAATGTATCAATGCTAACAGGCTAGCATCATCAAATTACAAACCAAGCTGAAAATACATTAAGACAAGATCACACACATAAACAGAGATTCAGAATCACTTATCCCATAATGGGATTCTCTGGCACCAGCCTCGTGACATACTGAACCACTCCAAGTCTCTCAAATAAGTTATGCAATAAGGCTGCATAGGGAAATGGTTCTTCCATCTCAAGAAAATCTTTCATCACATTAATGAGAAAGTGACCCATGTTCACCTGAACACCCTCTAGTAAGCAATACAATAGCAGAGCTTCAGTACCACTCAATAGATTGTCTTCATAATTCCTAAAAGTGACATTTTGGTTGATTATCCTTAGGTGAAGTGCAACTTGAGGTAACACCTCGTCATCACTAATCTCAATCCTACCAGAACTAACTTCTTTCCTTGGCTTACATATCTTTGCAATTAGCTCAGACAGGTTGAACTTGTTGGGAATCTTTCTTATGTTCTTGCTAGGATATAGTATCTTGACACCAATGTGAGGAACATTCAACAAGTTTTAAAATTCCTCCATGGTCCATTTGTATTGTTGATCGAACAGGGTGGAGTGAACAAACCTCCTCCCACTATCTTCTAAGGCCACATTGGCATAGAATTCATGCACCAATACAGGACAAAAGTAATCCCCAATGTCTAAGAAAGCCTGACACCCAATCTGTTCCCAAGGAGCATAGGTCTGTCGAGTTGCAATGACCTTTTGTTCCACTCGAATATTCTGATTACTAGCAAGAATTCTTCTACGTTCAATCTCAAACATCCATTGTCCAACAAAAGAACCACCTGACATTCTTATACAAACTACAAGCACTAGCATTAGATAGGCATAACACAAAATTACCATATACCTAAAATTCATTCAAGTTAAACATAAAACTTCACCATCGGTCTGACTAAGTGACCATCGGTCGATGGACTAGACCATAGGTCCGATGGTATAGACCTACGGTAGTTGGTTTAACCAAACCCCAAAGTTTTATCATCGGTTCAGCTTAGGGACCTACGGCCGAGGGTGAAGACCTACGGCCGAGTGTAAGACAACATCGGTCGAGGGTCAGAGACCTTCGGCCGAGGGTAGTTCATCAGATCTGTCCCCAAATCGTATACCTTTTTTCATCAAATCGACGTTATTTTGATTAAAAACTAGCAAATAGAGATCAGACAATGCCGTTTAACATGAATATATCCAACAATTTGAACAAAACAACTAAAATATTAACGAATTAAACAAACACCCTATTCACTTTTTCAAACATAAAATTAATCAAAACTAACGAATGAGATCGAGTTAAGATACCTTGATTACGACGCTGAGATCACAGTGAAAAGATGCACAAATCAATTGGACAAAAACTCCTATCGTTCAAAGTTGAAAATCAATTGTAAAAAATTCACCAAAATCTCCAAGTGACTGACCCGGTGGTATTTTGGGTCCTTTTATACCCTCTCAGCAACCATCGACCGATGGTCTTTTCCTACGGCCCGATGGTCTAGACAATCGGTCGATTGTCTTTACCTTCGGTCGAAGGTCTTGACTGCCGGTCGGTAGTCTTGGTTTTGAAAATTTTAAAACTTAAGGCTTTTCACATTCAGTCTTTACATCCCTTTTCACATCCACTCCCCCTTGGACTGATCTCTACAGTATAAAATTAAGCACGCTTTGTTTCTTTGAGTTCCAAACAACTTATTTCCAAATTTAAAGAAAAACACAGTGAACCTTTTAGAGAACTGATTTGTCATGCCTAAAACTTAAAACATAAATGCACATGCAAATAACAAATACCGCAACTATTTTTGGATTTTCAGATATAAATGCACATGCAAAGCTATAAACCAAACTACTGTACAAGATCCAGTGTGTCATGATGAACAAAGACATATTCAGCAAATCTTTAACATAATACGTCTGTAAACATTCAGCTTATAACATCAATTAAATCAATCAATTATATAACCACGAATCATATGTTATTATCATGAGATCAGATGAAACAGTTTATCATGAACCACACTAAGAAAGACATAACACATATTTCAGTGAGTTGACATACCCAAATGATTCAATCTTTTGATTTCGGGGATCAGAACTGAATTATGTTGACATGTTAATTCATGTTTGACGAGACAGATAAGAATAACTTTCAAATATATCAATAAACATTTACCAACTTTCACACTAGACTTTCATGATCACATTATAATTAATTACTTTAACATCTTACAATGTTAGATTTTGATCACGAAGTCAGTCCTCATTTGAGATCGTACGATGTTTCAGGTAGAACAATTGAGCACAAATATACTGAAGCTGTCCTCTTATCACATCAATGTACTTTCAATTTAATTGAACAGAACCATCTCACGATGTTTCTAGCAACCCTGTCAGCCGTGAGCTTCTACCTTAAAATTATACCTTTCGTTTCAGATAACATTGTTTATCTCAAATTTATTGCATACTTTGAGAAAATGCATACCGGCTGCTATAAACCCCATACTCACACTGAAATCGTATGATGTATGATGTTGGATGGATAGTAGTGATATATATTTGAGTGATGGAACGCTAAGGTATCCTCCAGCCGATATTCCCTGCTATCTAGGTCAATAAGTACAATCCCATATCACAGAATGATTTAAGTTCTCTATATCTGATGATCCGATACAATCCAATTCTCCCCCTCGGATGTAGATAACTTAATCATCCAAACATGTCTCGAACAAAATACTGTATGAATCCTTCAACCTTGTTCAATTCTTGATCCATGATTCTCTTGCAATAATGTGGTGCATCAATGTATTTACAACTTGAGTAACAAAACATAAGCAAATTTTTTTTTTTTTTTGAATTTTCTGATGTTGCGATGATATCCATGCTAGATTACAAAATATAAATAAAATAAATATAACTGTACATGATGATGCACCATTGTCTTTGACTTTAGTTGTGTCTACACAGAAAATCAATCTTCTGATATTGAAGTCTATAACCCAATGACATTGCGTTGTTCAAATCATTCTATGTCTGTGATACAGAATTGCGCTTCTCAACCGATCTAGAGAGAACACCTCCCTTTGGATACCCGACATATATGTTGTTGACTTTCGGTCCAAGTAATAAAGGTAGATAGAAACAAGTATGCATTCTAGACAAAGTATGCTCACCTTGGGGACTCACAAAATTATCCTTTGCTACCGAGTATAAATCGTAATAGGGGAGACCTCAACCATTTATTGAGTTTCTGAACAATCATTTCTCATACATATTCAGTGATAAGTAGGTGACTATCCTCAACCGCTGTAAACCGTTCCATGATTTCCTCATCGTGATATTTACACGTTGTTATTGTGATCATCTCTATCTAAAGTTATGTCAATAAAGTCTATCAATATACTATCAATCATCCTCTAGACATGTCAGTTCAGTATTGCAATCACATCCCCACAAATAGAATAAACAACTCATTTTCTGAATTTTTCAATTTTTTTATGGAATTTTCAATTATTCAACTTTTTATTTGATTTTCTGATTTTATACATTTTTATGGCTTTTCAATTTTATCTGTACAAAAACATAAAAACAAAATAAAAACACAAACTAGCATGCAGTACTATCAGAAAACAAAAAACTATCATGCAAATGAAAATTAAGCATGCAAATGACCTACTAAATACTATGCAAGGTACACATACTATACAGGCAGTTCTAGGGCATTCACAACTCAATTTCTTTGGAAGGTTCCTCTGTGTTAGGAGCCTCAATTTCAGGAACCACATCAGTTAACAATTTAATTATGATTTCTTTTAATAAGAACTCAAAGCATGGTTTATCAAAATCTTTAGTGAAGAGATTAGCCCGTTGGGTTGTAGTGTCTATCTGCACTATATCTATTAAATTTTTCTCATAACAGTCTCTAATGAAATGGTATTTAATCCCTATATGTTTCATTTTAGAATGATTTACGGGATTTTTAGTGACAGCTATAGCAGCAATATTATCAACATAAATAGGAGTGTTAGAAATTTGCAAACTGTAGTCACGTAGTTGCTGTTGAATCCAGATAAGATGTACAGCTGGTCTCGGCAATATATTCTTCTTCACAAGTGGACTGAGCCACTGCTGTATGCTTCTTACACTGTCAGGTAACTAGTTTGCTACCTAGGAACTGACAACCTCCTGATGTTGATTTGAAATCTTTCTTACAACCGCCATAGTCAGAATCACTATAAGCTGTGAGATCAAACTCATCCTCACACGGATACCATAACCCTAAACTCGGTGTATCTTTCAAATACCTCAGAATCTTCTTAACCACGAACATATGATGAACATTAGGATTTGCCTGATAACGAGCACACAGACAAACTGCAAACATAATATCTGGTTGAGAAGCTGTAAGATACATTAGAGAACCTATGATCACCCTGTATAACATAGGGTCCACTGGAGCACCCTCACAATCAGGTGAGATCCCATGATTCACTGACAATAGAGTCTTAGCTGGTCTTTCTGCTTCCACTTGAAACCTCTTCAGAATATCAGCAATATACTTGGTCTGTTGGAAGAAGATGCCTTTATCCGTCTGAGCTACCTGCAAACCTAAGAAAAACTTTATAGTTCCCATGGAACTCATTTTGAACTTCCGCTACGTGACCTTCTCAAACTCATCAACCATTCCCTGATCCGTTGACCCGAAGATAATATCATCAACATAAATCTGCACTAACATAAGATGTTGTCCCTTCTTCTTGATGAAAAGTGTCTGATCAATGACACCTCTCCTAAAACCGTTTTCAAGGATATAGTTGGACAACGTGGCATACCACGCTCTAGGAGCTTGGTGAAGACCATAAAGTGCCTTTTCAAGTCGATAAACCTTTTCTGGGAAATGAAGATCTTCGAAACCAGGTGGTTGTTTAGCAAATACTCCTTCATTGATCTCTCTATACAAAAATGTGCTTTTCACATCCATCTGATATACTTTAAAACCCATTAAAGATGCAAAAGCCAAGAAAACTCTAATTGCTTCCAGTCGAGCAACCGGAGCAAAAACCTCATCATAGTCAATCTTAGGGATTTGTTGATATCCCTTTACCCCCAACCTAGTTTTATTTCTGATCACGATACCCTGTTCATCCTTCTTATTCTTCAACACCCATCGAAGACCATAGGGTTCACAACTATGTGGTGGATTGAAAAGTCTCCAAACCTTCAAATGTTTAAACTGTAACAGCTCTTCCTGCATAGCACTAACCCACTCATCATATTTCAATGCTTCAAAAGCATCTTTTGGTTCAATTTAACACACATAACATGAATGAGCATGCACAAATACTCTCCCTGTCTTGTTCAATGAGGAATAGAAGGCTGTTACCACATTCGCACTTTCTAATTCAACATCTTCTGCTTCCGATTGACACTCACTTACCACAGGAACATCAGATGTAGTAGGAATTTTAGACGTAGATGCTTCATCAGACATGGCATGAAGGATGCCAATATAAGGAATGCTTCTTGTATCTACGTAATAATCGTCTAAACATTTTGGAGGCATAATCACACGGTTTGACTGACGTACTCCTCCTGCTTCAGTTGGCTGTTCTGTCCCTGTTACAGTTGGAGGTTGATTATAAAGAGGATTTAAATGACCTTCGATCAATAGAGCTCTATTAACATCCACATTAGGATCATCTTCTTCTGAATCACTATCTTCTTCTGTCTCATACACTATCTCTACATTAGGGTCGGCATTAGAATGGTCACTCTGGTTACTTTACCTCGGACTTTGAATCGGACTCTGATGAGTACTTTGAATCTGGACTTGACTCTGGATAGGAATAGAAATGACATTCTCTGTGGAATTCTGAGCATCATACAACATCTGAGTAAGTAACTCATCGTCTGTAGCCTCTGGTGGAATGTTGAAAGAGTCAAACAGTTTATCATATTCAAATTGCCATGCGAATCCTTTACTAACACGAGCAGGAGCGTTACACTGAATATTAACCTCAAAACGTTCTTCAACACACTTAGATTCAGTATTATACACTCGCTTATTTGGATTCCCATAACCCAAGAAGATACATGAGACAACCTTTGAATTGAATTTCCCTCCTGTGTCTCGTACCAGAATAGTACAAGGAGTACCGAAGGGTTCAAAATGTTTAATGTTAGGCTTTCTCTTATGTAACAGTTCATAACAGGTCTTTTCGTGTCTCTTCACCACCAGAACTCTATTCATCACATAACAAGCCGTGCTCACCGCTTCTCCCCAGAAAACAATAGGTAAACATGCATCAGCTAGCATAGTTCTTGCAGTTTCAATTAACGTCCTATTCTTTTTTTTAGCTACCCCATTCGACTGAGGTGTATAAGCAGGACTGAACTGTTGCTGTATCCCTTTTTCATTACAAAACAGCATCATGATGTTATTCTTAAACTCCATACCATTGTCGGTACGAATCTTTCTAACCTTCAACTTATACAAACTTTCAAGCTTCAGAATCAAAACTTTAATGTGCTCGAAAGTATCTGATTTATGCTTCAGCATCACAACCCAAGAGAAACAAGAATACTCATCCGTAACTACCAAGCAGTATAACTCACCTGTGATAGTCTTGCAGTTAACTGGACTAAAGAGATCCATATGCAATAACTCTAAAGGAACATTAATAGAATGATGCTTCTCGGAAGCATGAGGTTTTCTTGTCTGTTTCCCTTTCTTACACGGAAGGCACCCTTCTGGAATATGAAAATTCTTAAGATTGACATCATCAACTAGTCCATTATGAACTAGATTATTCATCTTCCTTAGACTCAGATGACCCATACGCTTGTGCCAAGTAATAGATTCCTGTTCAGTAGCTTTGGAAATAAAAGCCTGATGGCCTGTAGCTGCTTTAACATGAGCCTTTCGCATATCAAGGATATAAAGATCCTTACACCTTGGAGCAGTCATCAAAATCATGTCTTCTAGAATCACGAAATTTTTTCTCAAGATATAACACAATTTGTCATCAAAAGCAACCGTATACTTTTTGTCAGCAACCTGTGAAACTGAAAGCAAATTGTTCGACATTTGCTCCACAAAATTGACCTTATCAAAGCTGACATTCTCATTTGAAATCACTCCCTGCGCAGTAATAAAACCTCCTTCACTACCTGCAAAAGAAACTGGTCCTCCATCCACTGTTTTCACATTAGAAAGAAGTGACAAGTTCCCTGTCATGTGCCTGGATGCCCCACTATCAACAATCCATGTACAGCAGCGAGGATTGTAGGCAACCTGCACATGAAAATAAGGAGATTAGTTAGAAAGGGCCACCCGTGCCCTAATGGCAGTGGATTTCCCATTAACGCCAACCACTGGCAATTCCACCCATTGTCCCTTAAATCCAGAAGGACCTTCAGAATTTTGAACACCTTTCACTTCTGACTTACGTTTCCAAACAGTATTTTTTTGTAAAGGTTTCCTATAATAGTCATTTGTTTGGAAAACTTTAGTTTCAGTTGATTTCACAGAAGTAGATTTAAACACAGGTGATGATGATCTTCTATTGAAAGTACATTTAGGGCTAAGATCAATCTTCCTGTGTGGTGTCTGTCGAATAGGTTTGCAATTCATAGCCCTGTGTCCCAACATCCCACAATTAAAACAATGAACATTATCAAAATCATTAGCATTAAACAATTGATGCCTAAAAGGTGAAAACTGTCTCTTCGTGGGTGTAATTTGTTGCCTAGTTAGAGCGGGTGACGAGAATTGCTGATTAATAGTCTGTCGACGATTAGTCGGAACATATTTCGTCACCCTTCCTGAATTTGAACCCTCACCTTTTGGTGGAAGTTCAGCTTTGGGATCAACAACCTGAGAATTCATAGCACTACTATCCTTAACAAACTTAACATGGGTGTGCTGAGTGTTTTTCTTCCTAGATTGTTTTGGCTTACTAACACTCCTTTTCTCAGTCTTCTGACTTTCACTCCTATTTCCTCATTATTTGGATTCTTCAAAATTGTAATGGGTTTATTCACCACTACAAAGGGTTTTCCGTCCTTTTCGGTGTCGACATCAGTGTCGGACTCCGTCTCACCAGTCTCACTTTTACTCTCTACAGGATTTTTCTCAGGCTTACCATACTTCGGTTCTATAACCGGATCCCTATTCTTCTCAACAAGCTTATTGATAAACTCTCCCAAAAGCGGTGGGGCAACCTGATTATAGCCTATCCCTGGGTTTTTGAGATGTTTCAAAGTTTGTGTCACGTATGACATTCTCTGCCAATTATCAATCCTAGCCTTCTCTGACTCATACTTTAACTTGTATGAATCTTTTTCTGCCTTAAGTGCTTCTATCTGGCTCAAATACAGGTGAATCACTTTCTCATCATCCACAATAGTTGATTTTAAATGACCTACCTGATTTTCTAGAGACTTAATGACATCAACATACTCTTTCTGCTTATTCAGGTAGTAGAGAGCATCATCATAGTTCTTTCTATTTGTTTGATTTTCTATATCCAAATTCTTAAGTTCAAGTCTAAGTTTCGGACAAGTTTCACAAGTAACAGGTATCTCATTAAGCTTAGAGACTACACATTCAAGTCTAGCTATTTCCTGTTCAAGGTCAGTGCATTTTAAGCAAAAAGAATCTGAATCATTACATACCTTGTCATTACTGGATGTGTTAGCCATGAACGCGTAATCCTTTCTACCGACCTGCGAATCCGTATCTGATTCTGACTCTGACTCTGAACTTGTACTGTCTGAATAATCAGCATCATAACTTTCTTTGCTCTCAACTATTTCAAGACGATCCGAGCTTGTCACCATGACTACCTTCTCATCAGTACCTTCAACATCACTCTTGATCAAGTGTGCAATTTCTTCTCTAAACCAGGTACCTGTATGACAACTCATTCCTGAGGATTCATCATCATCTGAGGAGTCGGATGTGAACTCAAGATCAGACAAATCCTTGGCTTTGCGGAACTTATCGTACAACTTATCACTAATTCTCTTCCTAAGACACATCTTCATGACTGCTTCAACCCTTTTCATTAGTGCATCACATTTGCATACATAACATGTGCAAGCTGGATCATCTTTACCTATACACCCAGCTTTTCTTCTGATAACCATTTCTTCTTCTATTTCAGCTTCACTCTTACCAACAAAAACCACATTAGCTTTCTCAGTATCAACTGAGATCGACCAATCACACACTTCATCAGCATAAGTAGTAGTCAAAGCTTTGGATTGACCACTAGAAGTTGCTTCCTTGTTCACTGTTGGACCAGCATGTCCAGGAGTTACCTCAATTGAAGTATTATGAAAAGGATTATGAAAACCAGGCTTGGGTGGTCTTGTGCATGTCCTCTTGAAATAACCTAGTTCATCGCAGTTAAAGCATCTCACTTTAGACATATCAAACCCAAATTTAGTGTTACGATTCAAACTCAAAGTGCTCTGTCCTGTTCTCTTCAGATACTTCCTTGCTCGTCTCACGACACTACCCATAGCATATAGGATGTCCATTCTTTCTATCTCATCCTTATCTATCTGATCATTGTCTTCATTCTCTAGATGACCAGTTATTATCTGCCCACTGATCATATCATTATAAAAGTTAACCACGATAGCTGCTAGAGCCATATCCTCTTGAATCTGTTCTAGAGGCCTCTTCTTGATATTATCTGTCTTGATCACTGGTGATTGAGACTGTTGCAGAACGCCGGAATCAATAAGTTTAGCAGTTGACTTCAGGGCTTGAGACTTTGCATTGAAATACCCGGACTCTGACTGTGGTTCCGAGGTCTGTGATGCTTTGGTTGAGATGAAAGCTGTTTGCAATGGAGCATGACCCCCTAAAGATGACCCAACAGTTGAAGCTACCGTTAGAGTACCAAGTCTCTTCCTTTTTTCCTCAACCTGAATATCCTTTTCCATCAGCTTGGATGTAAAATCTGTCAGGGTTAACGTACGACCAGATGCAATGTACCTGTTCTGAATCTTTTCAATTTCGTTGTCCCATTTTTTAGTAAGACCATCTTTCAACACTCTAACTGCTTTATCATCCGATATGTCTATTCCATAATCTGTCATTTCTGCAACCAGCAGGCGATATCTTTCTAAGGTTTGCCCAAGAGTCTCAGAGGGAAGAGCTACGAATACTCTCCATTCATCTTTCAAAACCTTACCCTTAGTGGCACGGTAAGTAGCTGTACCCTCTGTGGCTGATTGAAGAGCAAGCCAAAGTGTATGCAAGGTCTTGTTCCTATTTTTGAACTGGGAAAAGATTTCCTTAGATAGTGCCTGAGTTAACTGTGCGTAGCACTTACATTCCAAGTTATACTATTCTCGCACTCTGACGTTTCCTTTGGTTCCCCGTCCCCTCCATTTGGCCAAGCATATTCATTCTCTATCAACTCCCACAGTCTAGAATCAATACCGTTCAAATATATCATAAAACGTGCCTTCCAGTCCAAAAAGTCCTTTAGATTATCAAGTTTGGGAACCTTATTGGTAGATCCATACTCATTTTCGGAAAGTAGTAATTTGTGAAGTCCTGGTGCAATTACTAAGGCACTGTATTCATTTGTTACTTGTTCATTAGTGTCCGATATTTTAACAAATTAAAGTTAATTGATTGCAGTTTTAAGATTCTGTCACAAAAGAGTGTCGGCCGAGTGTGAGACAATCGGTCGGAGGTCCTTGACTATCGGTCAGAGGTAGTGGACGAACGGCCAATGGTGTAGACTTAAGTAGCTGAGTATAAGTATAAAGTCCTTCTGTCAATGGAGGTAACTGTCGGTCGATGGCAGGAGACGATCAGTCGATTGTCTAAAGACTAACGGCCGATGGTAAAGACAAACTGCTATAGGATACGACAAACTATCCTCCAGTTCTAAATGAGACAATCGGTTGATTTGGGATTGACAAACGGTCGAGGGTCGAGACGAACGGTCGATGGTCAGTGATGATCGGTCGAGGGTAGTTCTTACGTAAACTGGGCCGAAAAAAACTAGGGTTTTCACTAAAAACTTCGATTTTGAGAGATTTTGACGTTCAAAACCCAAAACAAACCGGTAGAAACTTAGATAACTAACCCAGAAACACTAATGACCAGAAAAACACAAGATTAACACGTAAAAATCACAACTTTGAATCAAAAACCCTTTTTGACCAAAAACCCTAATAACAAAGAATATGAATTCGACTCAAAAACGTTTAGATCAGCAAGCCTATGCTCTGATACCACTTTGTAGATGTTCTAAGGATCTTAGATCAATCGTTATTACTAGATTAGAGGCGGAAAACACTAAACTAGGATGAATCGAATACTTGGTTCACCTTAGAATCAATCTAACCAACAATATGTTGATGTAATCGACACCTTGATGATTGTATTCGGTTAGGGTATGGTCTGGGACGATAGTAACAACGTATTATGATGGCAATAGAGTGTAGGGTGTGTAACCTAACAATGAAACCCGACTTCCCTATATATACGATTACAGTGAACATCGACCGGAGGTCTTTGACCTACGGCCGGTGGTGTTCGTCCCTCGACCGATGGTCTCTACCATCGGTCGATGGTCTGAGCTGCCAACCAAACAGCTCTAAACCATTTCACATTATCAATTAATCAATATCAAACACAAACGTTAACGATAATGTTCATACACGACTGAAATGTAAACTACAATATGAATAGAACATATTACAATTATAGAACTCATGATTATGCACCAACACTCTGTATAAGTTTTGTTACTAGAAATCTTAGTCGTTGATATTTTGGATATGAATGAACCAGACTTTTTTGTCATTTTAATTTGTTATATGCAACCCATATATAAGAGTTTGTACTAGAAAACTTATTTATCAATTTTTATTAAGTGAATGGTACAAACTAGATACCTAAAAAGCAATCCATGGTGAATGCGTTAGAACACAAATTTTGTTCATTGGAAAATAAAGGAAAATGCTTTCAAAGGACGTGTTTGGTTTATATATTATTTTTATGTAGAAAAAAAATGTGTTGAAACCATATTGATGTTGGTGCTTGCTTTTCTCTCAGATGTTCCTGTGAGTGAGGAAGATTATGAAAAGTTTTTTTTTGGGCACCTTAATGATGTGGAGTTTTTTTTTTTTAAATCTTAATTATGCTATTTATGAAAAACTTGAATGTGCCCCAACATAAGTGGGCTAAATGTGTAATGAAAATACTGTATCATTAAAATTTATGTAACAGTAACTTATGGCTTATGGATGCCACAATTGAGATACAAGAAACATAAAACTGTTTTAGCATATGCCTAAGACTTAAATGGTCAGATGGTTGTGGAGAAAAATATGTGTAAATAATTCTTTACAAGAAGGCAATATCCGATTACCACTTGATAATGTGAGGGGTATGTGCTAATGTTGTAGGTCCTTTATTAAGGATGTACAAATAGACCAAATCATGGTAAAAGAATGTTTCATTCTTTGAACATATATCTAACAACAGTTGAAATTGGTAAATTGTTCGAATGACAAGATCATATAGATCTTGTGAGATGATGTTTATCATGCTCGATCCCATGATAGGATGTAAATGTTGTGTTAACAATGGATATTCAACAACAAGTACTATCATTTTTTTTATGCCAACATTTGAGATCTTGAATAATTTAAATGTTTAAGAGGAGCAATATGATCTTGAAGATGAAATTCGAGATTCCATTTGATCCGTGAATAGTAATATTTTATATAATTTGGTATATAAAATAAGATGTCTAATGTACTTGGATCAATTGGTTTTAATTTGAATCAACATAGACGATGTAAGTTGATATAATTTGAGAGTAATGTGTATGATGTATATCATGACATATGTTGGAATTAAGATTGTAGAAGCAATGTTATCTACAACTAGACTCGTTAATCAAGCATGTTTCACTCCTTTTAGACATCTCTAAAAGGGATGCCTTTATTTATGTAGAGTTTGTTACTACAAGTGAGATTACTTTTTGAGAAAAGGTCAATGTTGATCTTTTCGACAAAACGTCATGAGAGAAAACACCAACACATGTGCCAAGTAAAAAAAAACATTTTTTTTGGAATGATTAAAACCTACGTTTAACATTTTTGGGCAATGTTTCGATGAGTAAATGAAAATTTATTTACAAAGATGTTATTGGAGTTTATAAACATATTTTGGATATATGTCTATATAGGTGATGGGTTTATTATGATGATTTTATATCAAGGATTCAACAAACTAGTAGCATTAAAAAAAAAAAAAACCCCATGATTTGGTTTTTTCCAGTTTGGTTTGTTTGTTTGGTTTACATGTTGGGTTGAAACCTATTTGGTTTAGCCTAGTTGGTTGATTTAACCTGTTTGGTTGAAACCTGTTTAGTGTAACATGTTTGGTTGAACTGGTTCGATATATGTTTGGTTTACTTGTTTGTGTTGAAATATGTTTGGTTTACTTGTTTGGGTTGAAACTAGTTTGGGTTAAGCCTTGTTTGGTTTAACCTGTTTGGTTGAAACATGTTTGGTTTAACCAGTTAGGTTTAAACCAGTTCAGTTTAACTTTTCTGGTTGAAACCTGTGTGGTTTAACATGTTTGGCTAAAACATGGTTTAACCTAACCGTGATCACTGGACTTTATGTGATAGTTCAGTCGATGATCACGAGTGAGAAATTACATGCTCAGTCATTTCAAGTTTTATCTTTTATCATTAAATGGAATAATGATAATAGTGGATGAAATGGAAATATCCTACTATGAAAGTGAAAAGGATATCAATGATGTCTAAGGTTTTCTCTTTTTAGTTTGTCATGAAATTATTTTGTGTCCGTTAGATTATAATTATAATTAAGTATAAAACTTGAAATAAATAGTTCTAGTTGGTTTATGCTAAACTTTTATTTATTATGTAATTTAACATATTGGTATTAACCAGATACATTTTATAAAAGAGTTTTAAACAATGAAATTGTGTCCCACTATTTATAATCGTATTTTAACAGAATATTGGAAATTTTTTTGAGGTATATTCCTTTTTAACTTTTGTCATGAAAATAACTAAAAGAGATATTAACTATGTCATTATATGACTTAGATCATATTTGAATACATTAATTAAAATGTGATTCAAATTTATGATATTGGAAAGCATGTTATCGTAAATGACATGACTTGAGGATATGTCATAATATGAAAAATTCCATGTGTGAATTTCAGATATGACACTATAATGTGGAATCTTGCGAGATTTATATATCAATTGGTAGATATTACTCCCCTTAAGGTTCCATTAATTGTTGGGAATACATTCTTATTGACTTGACATTAAGGGGTCAAGCTAATAATAAAGAAATGATATGTATTCTTTGAGCGTAAATGTCATAATATTATGATGTTGGAATTAATTCAAATTATCTTGCGATGATAAATTGAATTATGTGATATAGACCCTGAAAAAGTCCAAATTCTCTTTATGGAGAATTAAAGGAACTTCCTAGAGAAATAGAATGAGCATTATGCTTATGAAGGAAGTAAGACTGAACGATTGATAAGAGATATTGTTAATAAGACACTCAAGATGATGTCTTAGTCTCGAAAAGATTTTGTCATGATACACGAGACATGGTATGAGATTCCTTGTAAGGAAAAGTATAGAGAATTAGAATCATGCATCTTCTATTCTCAAACTTTGATCTTAAAGTCTATGGCATGCTAGACTTAGACATGTTAATGATGATCACCTGCAGAGACCTATTAGCAACGAATATCCCGGTGTATGGAAATCATGTAAAGACAAAATCAGAGTTTCATTCAGTTACAGATGAATTTGATGACGACAACGATGTGAATTATTTCCATTGTATATGGAATGAGATTAAGATATGAAGTGAAAGATATTTTAAAGATACATATGCCTATCTTTATTACATTCTTGATAGTTCGATTTTGAATTGCCTAATAAGAATTCAGATTTACAAATAAATTTGAGTGCGAAAACTTTATTTAGTTTTCTAAATTTGACATCTCTAGGACAAACCTAGAATATGACTGAGAATTGCTCAAAATTGCGTAGAATCTGAAACACGAAAGATGCAAATCTTGTGTGGGGGCATTTGACCACTTCATTGATTAGAATCATATTATATATATGATTATGATTGTAACTTATATCAAGTTGCAAGACATGTGGGGGAAGCTTTGAAAGGATAAGCGGTAACCTTAGTTAGTTGTGTACATTTTACATAATAACATGCAAATGTGGGGGTGTCTTGCATTTTGATATCAAATGCGCGATTAATGATGATTCATAATAAGGCTAAAGATAACAGATAAGAATATATAGCTGATGATAAAGATTCTATCTCATTTTAGCTAAAGATGTTCATGATGATTAGTGATAATATGATTCATAAAAGGCCAAAGATATGGATTTAGTTAATGCTAAAATTTCAATATCATTTGAGCGATGGTAATTAATTTTGACATAGTCAATATAATTACGCTAGAACAACTAATATCTTTGTTAGTTATCGTAGTTAACTTTGTAAAGTTAAATGATAACATTTGGTAATTAATTTTGACATAGTCAATATAATTACGCTAGAACAACTAATCTCTTTGTTAGTTATCGTAGTTAACTTTGTAAAGGTAAATGATAACATTTTGGATCCGACAACCATAGGGTTCAGAAGAGATTATGTTGTGGAATCGGACCGAAGCCCTTAAATAAGTTTATATGAAGGAAAACCTAACTCAGTTGACTAGAGATCCCAATATCTGAGTTCAATAGGACAACCTAATTGTATGAACTGGAGAGGTCACTGTGGGGGATTTGATAAAAGCCCCTGCGTCTTTTAAGGGAGTTTATTCAACGATTAGTAGACTTCCTAGTCCATTCCTAAAAGTGACAAGTACGAGGCTAAGCCTATGGCTTTTAATGATTCGACTGAAGTTGCCATACATGCTAAATCAGTAGAGATTCTTGGTGAATCACCTATGTGAGAGAGAAGTGGGGTCGCTTCGAAGGGTATTGTTGGGGCATTATACTTAATGGCTCTCGCAGAACCAGGCTAGTGTTTTAGGACTATAATGAACACGACTATGAGGACTTAACTTTTTCAGGGAGAGTCTTGTGTGAAGCGTATTGTCGCCTACACAAATGGCAGACGAGTTCAAAGACATCGCCGTCTACTCAGAGCCAGTAGACTAAGTGCGTTTCATGAGAGAAGGTTCAAAGGGTAACACCTACCTATCGTATGCAAGACTCAACTGCTGAAAATATTGTTTGGATATGTGTGTTTTGAGATCGATTTATATTCACATTGGAAAATCTATGTGAAACAAGATTCACATCAACTTTGGAATATATGGTTATGTAGTCGATGGCCAAGGCTTCATAACAAAATGTTATATATCCAAGTAGATTTTAAGTGAATGAGATATCGATGGTTAAAGAGGTGTTTTGAGCCAAGATGAATGAGAATCGTGTTATTGATACTATTGGTTATCAATTTCATTCATGTGGGGGATTGTTGGAAAAATTTGAATAAAATTGATTAAAATGAATTTGAAGATTTACTAGTTTATGTGATATTTATTTTTATTAAAGGCGACTCTTCAATATTCCATAACATATGAATATTATGACATTTTATTGTCATTTAATTTTAGTTTACGTTTCATAATAACTCCCCATTCTCCATGTAATATAAGGAGAGATTTTTCTCATGTAAGGGAGAGACTTTTGATTCTTATTTGATGGTAGACATGTATGTCACCATCAAACACATGCATATATAAAAGGATTAGTCGTCATAAGCTTGTGAGTTTTATTCTAATTCATTGACAAGTTTGGTCAAGTGAGAAACAAAGTATTTGGGTTAGCTTATGAAGGACTAGTTAACAATATTTTCGGGCAAGTGTTCAAGTCCGGCAGTACTACTGCTCTGGCCGTTGTACCCTAGGAAACAGACGACGTGTAGACGGCGGAACTATTTTAAGGGAACCGTGTTGAACACGGGCCTCGGCTTCTTTTAGTGAGATGATTCATGTATTCTTTTACATATCATTTTGACTACATCATATTCAAGGTATGTATATTTCATCATAGATATTGATGTTGTTCGAGGTGTAGTATGAAATAGATTATATTTTACTACAAAATACTATTTAATACGATACAATTTTACACAAGTTATTTATTTATTTATTGAATAGATATACCTAAACCTTGCTACAACACTTATAGGCAGTGTACCTAATCGTAGAGTAGTGTAGTTTTTAGTAAGTCCGGTTCGTTCCACAGGGAGCTAGCTGAGTTTAACGCTATATTTATTTTAAACTATATTTGTATATATATATATATATATATATATATATATATATATATATATATATATATATATATATATATATAAAAGTAGTATTATTATTATAAAAGGGGGGTTTTTACCGTTTAGTGACCGGTTTGTCGATTTTATGTCTTAAGTCACAATTAAAACCTAATGTAAAATATTAAATATAAATACAACTTAATTTAAAGCGTAAAGTAAATGACGATAAATAAAAGTGCGATAATTAAAAGTACGATAAATAAAATGACGATAAATAAAATGACGGTAAATAAAAGTGCGATGAGGTATTAAATAAAGGAATTATGCTTATTTAAACTTCCGTAATCATGATGTTTGACGTGTTAATTTTAGTTTATTACCAAGGGTTAACTGTCATTTGTCCTAGATTATTCAATATGTCTATCTGGTTTTGTCCATAATAGTCCATCGGTCATAATTATAAAGTGCGAGAGTCTTCGCCAAATTAACCTTATACCCAAAGTCAAATATTCTAACTAATTGGGGATTCGAACTGTAACAAGGTCTTGATACTTTGTTTAATGAATACACTAGGTTATCGACTGCGTGTAATCCAAGGTTTTAATACTTTGTTAACAATTACACCAATTACCCTTGAATGTAATCCACCCCTGTTTTACTGTGTCCAGTGACTGTTAATCCATCCCCGTGTCCGGTCAAATGAATAATTATTAGTATTTATAGATATCCCGCCTACCGTACCCAGTCAAGCGTATGTGGTTAAATATAAATACGTCAACTTATAAATCTCTATATTAAATCAACGAGATTTCATTTAATTAATATAAAGCCCATTAATAGCCCATAGTCTAATTTCCACAAGTGTCAGTCTTTTGTCCAAACCCCAATTATGGTCCAAAGCCCAATAACCACGTCTTAATATTTAGTCCAACATCACGATTACTTCAGCTTAAATAAACATAATAATAACTTAGCTACGATACATTAATTTAAAAAGGTTGAACATAACTTACAATGAGTATTAATTGCGTAGTGTTACACGGACATAATTTCAACTTACAAACTTAAAACATTCGCCACTATAACCTTATTATTATTAACTTAATATTAAAATTAAAATTATAATTAAAATATAAATATATATTGAGAGAGTGAGAGATAAGATTGAATATGGTGTCTATAATTCGTCGAGCAAACTGCCTTTTTATAGAACCTGGCCTGCTACAGTCATCCATGCGATCGCATGGATTAAAAGCCTCCAGGTGTAAGACCTAAATATTTCACCGTACATATGCGTAAATATGATCTTTGAAGTGTGGGTGTTCGTTTCATAATTTAAAAAGAAGGCAGAATCTGGTCTGGGCGTTTGGCGCGCCGCGCCATTTGTCTGTGAGAGATTCCTTCTTTCTTTTAAATTAGATATTTTGAGGGCAATTTGGTAAATTCACAAAAGGGCCGACTTTAAGGCCTTAGATCAGTTTATGGAGCCTCATTAACTCCATTTCCATCTACTTCAACCTCATCCATTCAATTCTTGAGAGAGAGTGATAACCTAGTGAGAGAAAACTCATTTTGGAGAAGAAGAAGGAGGATTCTTGCTTAAGCTCAAGTTCTAAAGTTGTTTATCTACTTCCTAGCTACGTTTTGGTGGTAGTGGTATGCTTTAATCTTGATTTCTTGATTCAATTTTGTGTAAGGGTTAGAGTTAGGGTTTATGGTGAACTTAAAACCCATTTTGTTAGTAAATGGGGTGATTTGGTTGAATTTAGGTTATGTTGACTCAAAGAGGACTAACTAGGGTTTTTCAAGTATTAATTGTTGTTAAGGAACCTTAAGTAGTTAGTAAATTGCTAGCACACCTATATATATATGTAAGTGGGCGTTATGTGGGTTAATGGGTGACCCGAAATGGGTGTGTTGACCTTAAATTGGTCAAACGGGTCAAAATGGACCTAGGTTGGTTAATGTTTGTGATTAATGCATAAACTTAGTGTTAAAAGGTGTTTTAAGACCTAACTTGGCTAATGTTAGGGTTTTGGAGAAAGATGACCCAATTTTAGGGTTAAGTGTTCAAATGGGTCAAAATGACCTAGTAGTGGTGAGTGTTGTGGGTTTGACCAACTTGGATGGTTGATTGATTATATGTACTTTGTAATAGGTGCTAGGGGTGTTCATCGGTTCGGTTTTCGGTTTGTTCGGTTTATTCGGTTCGGTGTATTCGGTTTTGAATTTTTTTTGGGCAAAACCGAAAACCGAATTCAAAGTTAAAACCGAACCGA
This sequence comes from Rutidosis leptorrhynchoides, assembly GCF_046630445.1. Lineage (NCBI taxonomy): Eukaryota > Viridiplantae > Streptophyta > Magnoliopsida > Asterales > Asteraceae > Rutidosis > Rutidosis leptorrhynchoides. The sequence goes on from NC_092337.1 coordinate 67,628,508, forward strand.
ACCGAAAACCGAATTCAAATTCGGATTCCGTTCGGTTTTTAGTTAAAACCAAATATTATGAAAAAACTGAGAACGATGGTAGTTTAATTGTGGCGTTACTAATGTCTTAGTTATTTATATTCTAAAACAATGATGTACTGTTAAATTATAAAGAATTTGATGATTTATTAATATTTACAGCTTAATTATGACGTTTACCGCTTCTGTAATTAAGAAGAAGAACATAATAATTTGAGTAACATAATTATATTATGAGTTATCAAATCGTCATATGGGTGAGAATATATTTTATTGATTGGATCCTAAATTATAACGACATTAAAATATAAATATACAAATTAAATGTATAAAAACATTGAATTCGGTTTTGAATTCGATTTTCGGTTAAACCGAATTCAGAATTTTCAAAACCGAAAACCGAATTCAAATTCGATTTCGGTTTGACTCGATCCGAAAACCGTTTTTCAAATTCGGTTTGGTTTTTTTTCGGTTTGGTTTCGGTTTGGTTTTCGGGTTCCACGGTTTCAAACCAAATACTGACCACCCCTAATAGGTACGTTACCTTGAAGATTCAAGCTTGGTTTATTGATTCACCAAAGGCGTAAGGTGAGTGGAATAAGTATACATGTACGTATACGATGTGTTTACTTGTAGAAATGGATATGTGTTGTCCAAGTTAGTGATATATGCATTGTACGCTAACGGTTTTAAGAACGGATATATGTTGTCCAATTTAGTGTTATATGTGTTGTACACTAATGATTTATGAATGGATATGTGTTGTGCGATTTAGTGTTATATGTGTTGTACACTAACGATTTTATAAACGGATATGTGTTGTCCAAGGGTTAGTGATATATGTATTGTGCACTAACGGTTGTTATGAACACCAATGGGAAATTAGAGTACCATTCCTTTTACGATTGGTTAACCATGGTTGTATGAATTGTGCATTAGCATACTTAATTATAAACTATATGCTTTTGTTATTGCTAGCTCAATGTGAATTGCGGTTATTGGTATATGCATAATGTTTTGCATAGTTGTCGAATTGCTAGCTTGTGTACGATATTGTGTAAGTGTTTGCAAGTAGATATATTATATATGTGTATGTATAATTATTGCATTCACTAAGCTTTGGTTACTGATGTTAAAGCGAAGGGGTATAAAATACTATTAATTTTTACAAGGAAATACTATTAAATACGATACAATTTTATACAAGTGATTTATTTATTTATAGAGTGGATATACCTAAACCTTGCTACAACACTTATAGGCAGTGTACGTAATCGTACAGTAGTGTAGTTTTTAGTAAGTCCGGTTCGTTCCACAGGGACCTTATAAACTAGTTCAACGCTATATTAGTTTTAAATTATAGTTGTAAAAATACAAAAATATATATAAGTAGTATTATTATTATAAAAGGGGGTTTTACCGTTTAATAACCGGTTTGTCGATTTTAAAACTTTTAGTCGCAGTTAAAACCTAATGCAAAATATTAAAAATAAATATAACTTAATTTAAAGCGTAAAGTAAATAACGATAATGAAATTGCGATAAATAAAATTGCGATAAAATAAAATTGCGATAATTAAAGAGTACGATAATTAAAAATGCAATTAAATAAAATGACAATAAATAAAAGTGCGATAATTAAAAGTGCAATTAAACTTCCGTAATCATGATGTTTGACGTGTTGATTTTAGTTTTATTACCATGGGTTAATTGTCCTTTGTCCTGGATTATTCGATATGTCCATACGAATTTGTCCATAATAGTCCATCAGTCATAATCATAAAGTGCGAAAGTCTTCGTCGAATTATTCTTATTCCCGAAGTCAAATATTCCAACTAATTGGGGATTCGAATTGTAACAAGGTCTTAATACTTTGTTTAATGAATACACCAGGTTATCGACTGCGTGTAGACCAAGGTTTTACTACTTTGTTAACAATTACACCGATTACCCTTGAATGTAATCCACCCCTGTTTCAACAAGTCTATTAACTATTAATCCAGTTCCGTGTCCGGTAAAATGAAAAATTATTGGTATTTATAGATATCCCGCCCACCGTACCCAGTCAAGCGTATGTGGTTATATATAAATACATCAAATTATAAGTCTATATATTAAATCAACGAGGTATCATTTAGTTAATATAAAATCCATTAATAGCCCATCGTCTAATTTCTACAAGTGTCGTTCTTTTGTCCAAACCCCAATTATGGTCCAAAGGCCCAATTACCCAATTTTAATATTTAGTCAAACATCACGATTACTTCGGCATTAAATAAGCATAATAATAACTTAGCTACGAGACATTAATGTAAAAAGGTTGAACATAACTTACAATGATTAAAAATAGCGCGGTGTTACACGGACAGAGTTCCGACTTACAAAACCTTAAAACATTCGACTAATCTACCCTTATTATTATTACCAACTTAAAATTAAAATTACAAATTGATATTACGAATTGAAGTGATAATTGATACATATGTATATGTATAATATAGAGGGAAGTAGAAAAAGAGGTGTAAAATTCGAGTAAAATTCGTGAACTTTTATAGGCCTACAAACTCCGCGAGTGTGGAGTTTTTATACCTTCAAACTCCGCGAGTGCGAAGCCTCCAGTTTCACCTAACATTCCTTGAACTTTGATTACCGACGGATTTTATTATATAAATATAATATATATATATATAATTTATATAATTAATTATATATTATATTATATTTATATACATAATTAATTTGTAACTTTCGGTCCGTTGCGTCGCGCGTTATTAGTTGGTTCATGTCCCGGTTTTGGCTTTTCGAACGTCCTTTCGTACGATTTAATATTTTGAACTTTGCGTTTCGCGGCTCGTTCTCTTGTAACTTTTAGACGTTTCTTATCAATAAATTGAACCTTTTTAATTGTATCTTGTACTTTTTAGCTTTTTGGACCTTTGCATCTTCAATTCGTCGAATATGCCTTTTGTCTTCACCTTTTAATATTTAAACGAATATTACTTGTAAATAGGACAACTGCAACTAAAAGCTTGTCTTTCTTTAGGGATAATGCTATGAAATATGTGTTCGTTTTTAGCATTATCAAATATTCCCACACTTGAGCATTACTTGTCCTCAAGCAATATAGTCTTGAAATGAAAATATACATGAATCACTTCTTTATTCTTCACACTTTGTACAGCAGTGATTTCAATACGGCGGTATGAACAATGATAGTAACGATGTGGTTTACAGTCCCACATGACTATAAAAATTTAGATCCGTTAGGAAATTGGATCTTTATGAAAACATTTGATCTTTTGAAAATTCAATATAGCTTTTACCCTAGATAAGTTTTCCGGAATAACCCTTCACCGGTGTTTGCAAAATGTTTTTGTGGGTTTTGTGGGTTTCATATTTGAAAATTTTAGCTCAAAACTTGCGGTTTTGTGTCACCTACTTGCTAACCTTGTATTGGGAAAGCAACACGTCCAGTATACTTGCTCCGTATATTACCTTTCGGTAAACTACCGTCCGGTTGTAAAGGAAAGCGTTGAACAAGCAACTGTTAAGGCAATGTCCCGTGACATGCTTTTGATTATGGTCTATATCATGTCAGATGCAATTACTATCCCTTGTAGGAGCAATAGTAAAGATCACCCTATAGTTTTTTCAGTTTGGCACAAGGTCCTGTCTTCGACCATGATATGCAACCACCGTTCTTACGGTTGACACCCGACTTGGTTCAGGGACCTAATGAATTCCAGGTGAATTCCTAGGATTTTACGTTCAATAGTAATGAACGCATTGAAAATGGGTTTTCAGAAAGCAAATCGGTTTGTAATTTTGATCAAAATATTTTCTCGTTCAAGCTCGAGTTTAGATATCATCGAATTTCATGAGTTTGTAATTCTCAATCTTTAAGGTCAATTTCTAGGATTGAGTAATATCAGTCTTAAAAGCTGATTTTTGATCTTTTAAGGAGATTATCCTTTCTGGGGATCTGATTCATTAGTCTTATAAGCTAATTTTCATGGTGCCCCCCATTGTACGAGACAGATCCTCTCATGGTTAGGATAAGTCTGACCACTTGGCGACCCTGTTTGATGCTGAGGTCCGTGGATTTCCAGCTGATTTTTGAAAAAACTTTTCAAGGTTTTTCGTAGACTCTACAACTGGTCTGGATGACAACTTCATGACCTAAATCAAGAAGCGCGTTTCTTTTTTCCTCTCGGAAGACTTTACTTCCCTTTAAATCAAGTGGTACATTTATTTCAAAATATATTATAAGAAATTGGGTAAAACTAATAAAATCGTTCACAACAAAAGTATTTTCAATTATTTGTACAAAAATATGTGATTTGTAATTTAAAGAACTTGGTAAATTTTTCCCACACTTGACTTTTATGTTATTTTTCTTTGCCTTTTTATTTTCCTCTATTCCATTTTAAATGAATTCTAACATTTTGGGTTGTTCCTCAATTTATGTCCTTTCCGAGGTAACAATAATTTCGGTGTTAACACCTAGTTTTATTGTTCATAAATATGTATAAACATGATTTTGAATTCATTTATTTGAAAATTTTGAAATTTTTTACTAGAAGTGGGTAGTCAGTATATAAGACTAGGGCTGTTCTTTGTTATCAGAGAGCACTAGATTCTAATACAACTACTGCGTTACTAGTATTTTTAATGGTAACCAAGTGTTTAAATCAAAAATTTTTAAAATCCGAAAGAATTTAACCCCTTCCCACACTTAAGATCTTGCAATGCCCTCGTTTGCAAGAAATCAGTAACAATTTAAATTATTGAGGGTGATTAGTGTAAAAAGATGATTAAAATTTTAGCAAAGTTTTCAATCATATTGTTGTATGCTTTGAATGATAAATGGTGCACTTCATTTGTTCATTCCGTCTGTTGGTACATCACATTTGTTTTTTTGTTTTGTCGTCAAAATTAATAGCTTTTGCTGAACTTAATGCCAGTCCTTGAAAATGCGCTGTTTTACCCTGTTTTGTACATAAGATAAACTACAAACATATATATTCTTGAAGTTGGGTATATCACCCTACGTTCAAAAATTATTAAAATCTAATAATAAAAGTTAGAAAATTATAAAAACCATTACAATTTTTTTTTTTAATGTTTTTGGCATACTTTAATTCAATAAGATTAAAAATAATGATAATAAAAGTTCTCGTCCCTCCCTTGGGTAAAGCAATTTCGGTTCAACGACCTAGTCTTCAACTCACGACGAATTTTAGAAATCATATTTTTAACTTAATGAAGTAAAGTAAATTTTTGTTTTTAAATTCACACCAAACTTAAATTTAAAATGCATAAAATTTAAATTCATATTATTAATATTTTAAGAATTCAAACCAACTTATATTATATTTTTGTTTTTATACATATAAACTTATATTAAAAATATTAATTTTTCAAATATTTACAAACTTAAATATATTGATTTTAAAAAGTTTACATTAATAATTTAATATTAATTTTAAAAACAAAGTAAAAATAAAATTAAAAATCTTTTTGGTCTTTTATCCCACTTTAATCAATCAAATATTATAAAAAATATACGCCCCTCTTTTCGGTAAAGTAATTTCGGTTCCATAACCTAGTTTTACTCCTGACGAATTTCTGAAATATTTTGGTTTGATTGATTAAAGATATTTATACTTTAAGAATAAACGGTAAATTTTGCAGTGATGTAATAAATTTTTGTATGATATCAATAATTTCGGCCGCAAAACCTAATTTAATTGAGTATCAATTTAATACTTTATAGCGAACAATTTAGCGTTTAATATCAAAAGGTTAAAAGCAATAAAAATAAAAATAAAAATTGAAAACTGTACAAGCTTAACTGTAAGAAAGAATTCTCAGTGACCTGTTTTAGCCCACTCATAAGATAGTCGGACTAATTGGTTTTTCATAGCTACATAGGCGTAACCTCGAGCATTCAATGATTTTTCTTCGAAACATATGAACGGTCCTTCTCTGCATAAAGTAACGAACTCGGTATTTGAATATGTTTGATTATTTGAACATTTACCTTCGTGTGACCATTTTCCGCATTTGTGACATCTTTCAAGGTGTCGTGCTCTTCTTTTCGCTGCGGATTTTGATTTTCCTTTACTAAAATGTAACCTATTATGATCGTTCCTGAGTTCTTTTCTTACTCTGTCCAATTTGGCTCTTATTACTGATACCAGGTCACTCGGGAGTGTGTCATTATTACGTTTAGTGATCAAAGCGTGTAGCATTAGACCATGACTTAGTTCACAGGAATTCTTCATCTCGTAAAACCTAAAAAAAATAAAAATTCAGAATGGGGGGAGAAGACTAGTTCTTTAGGGTCTGCTAGGGAAAGACCATTCGGATTCCATTCTCGGAAACTACACGAAAACAGAATATCTAACTCTAACAGAAATACATATTACCCTAAAAAGACTTGATTCTCCCCACATTTTCAATTGGATCATCAACAACTTGTATATTTCTGACTTTTGCTTCAATCCATTTGTTGATTTCTTCTGTAACTTTCACAAATTCAACTAACATCGCCTTTTCCTTAGGCGATAAATTGGATACTAATCGGTTACATAACTTAAAGTTTCCCTTAATCCTAGCATCGTGAATCCGTTTATAAAGTTTCTTCGTTGAACTGTTAAAAACGGGTTCATCTAATTCCGTATCATCAATAGGGTTCTTTGTTATCGGATCATCATTAAGTGTTTCTTCATCTTCCCCACACTTAGGTGTTTCTATTGGTTTAAAAGTTTTGGTTGGTGGAGATCTAGATTTTCGATTTACAAAAGTGACCGATTCATCACCATCCCTAAGTGTCATTCTACCATCTTTTACATCAATGAATGCCTCGGTGGTTGCTAAAAATGGGCGACCTAAAATTAGAGAAATATTAAGGTTTTCCTCCATATTAATAACTATAAAGTCTGCAACAAAGGTCAAACTTCCCACTTTAACAAGTAAATTATTTGCTATTCCAACCGGGTGTTTAATGGTTAGGTCGAATGATTGAACACCTATTTTGGTTGGTTTTAATTTATCCACACCTAATCTTTTGTATAACGAAAGAGGCATAATGTTTTCACTTGCTCCTAAATCTGCGAGTCCATTATATACATCACCATCATTAAGCAAGCAAGAAATGATAAATTCACCCGGGTCTCCTGCTTTAGTAAGTCGAGTTGGTTTGTAAACCTTTTTCGGGTGTTCTTTTCTTGGTTCTTTCACTTCTATTTGAACTTCTTTTTCTTCATTTCTTGGAATGGGAGGTTTGTATAAGAATTCTTCTTCATCACTCCAATTTGAATCCTCCCCATTTTTAAATTTTGATTTTTCATATGTTGTTGATAACATATTTATGTTTTCATTTTGAAGGTTTTCTTGGGTGGTGAAATTATGATTGACTTCATTGTCAACTTCCATCGGACCATGTATGTAATGTTTAACTCTGTGACCATTAAATTTAAATTTAATCCCATTTGAATTTATTAATTCTACTGTTTGGTACGGGAAAACTCTTTTGACTATGAATGATTCAGACCATCTTGATTTCAATTTTCCAGGAAATAGCTTGAATCTTGAATTAAAAAGAAGAACTCTGTCTCCTTCTTTAAATTATTTTGAACTTCTGATTCTTTTATCATGCCATTTCTTCGTTCTTTCCTTATAGATTAAGGAATTTTCATATGCCTCAAGTCTTAATTCTTCTAATTCGTTTAGTTGACTTAATCGTAGACGTCCGGCTTCATGTAAATCAAGATTACATGTCTTCAAAGCCCAAAATACTTTGTGTTCAATTTCTACTGGAAGATGACATGCTTTTCCGTAAACGAGTTTAAAAGGTGTAGTTCCAATTGGAGTTTTGTAGGCTGTTCTAAAAGCCCAGAGTGCATCCTCCAATTTCATGGACCATTCTTTCGGATTTTATCCTATGGTTTTCTCTAGAATACGTTTTAAAGCTCGGTTGGTATTTTCAACTTGTCCACTTGTTTGTGGATGGTAAGCATTGGAGATTTTATGAGTTACTCCATATCTTTTAAGAACTTTCTCAAGTTGATTATTACAGAAATGAGTACCCCGATCACTTATTAAAGCTTTCGGTGTTCCAAACCTAGCAAAAAGACGTTTTAAGAAGTTGACTACAACTCATGCATCATTAGTTGGGAGAGCTTGTGCTTCCGCCCATTTAGATACATAATCAATGGCAATGAGAATGTAGAGATTATTATGAGATTTTGGAAATGGACCCATAAAGTCAATACCCCAAATGTCAAATACTTCACATACTTGAATGACATTTTGTGGCATTTCATCACGTTGACTTATTTTTTCGGCCCTTTGACAAGCATCACAGGATTTACAAAGAAGGTGTGCGTCTTTGAAAATTGTAGGCCAATAGAATCCAGCATCGTATACTTTCCTTGTTGTGAGTTGAGGCCCATAATGCCCTCCTGTTGGTCCTGTGTGACAATGGTTTAAGATTTGACTAGCTTCATCCTCAAATACACATCGGCGTATTATTCCATCGGGACAGCTTTTGAATAAATGTGGATCTTCCCAAAAATAGTGTTTTATATCACTAAAGAATTTCTTTCGTTTTTGGTACGACAACCCTTTTTCAAGGAATCCACATACTAAGTAGTTTGCACAGTTTGCAAACCATGGAATTTCATTATAATCTATCTTCAATAGATATTCATCGGGAAAATTATCTTGTATGGCCGATTCATTTAAAACTTCTAATTCAGGATTTTCAAGACGAGAAAGATGATCAGCTGCGAGATTTTCTGCTCCCTTTTTGTCTCGAATTTCAATATCGAACCCTTGTAAGAGTAAGATCCAACGGATTAATCGTGGTTTAGCATCTTGTTTTGAAAATAGGTATCTGAGAGCAGAATAGTCGGTATAGACCACCGTTTTAGCTAGAACGAGATATGAACAAAATTTTTCAAAAGCAAAGACAATAGCAAGGAGTTCTTTTTCAGTAGTTGTGTAATTTGTTTTTGCTCCTTGTAACGTCTTACTAGCATAATAAATAGGTTGAAATCGTTTTTCAATCCTTTGTCCAAAAACGGCTCCCATTGCAAAATCACTTGCATCGCACATAAGTTCAAATGGTAGATTCCAATTTGGAGTTATCATGATCGGTGCATTAGTGAGTTTTTCTTTAAGAATATTAAAAGATTTGATACATTCATCTGAAAAGATAAATGGAGCATCCTTTTCTAGGAGTTTATTCATAGGAGTGGCAATTTTAGAAAAATCTTTTATGAAACGTCGATAAAAATCGGCATGCCCTAGAAAACTCCTAACTCCTCTAACATTGGTGGGATGTGGAAGTTTAGCAATTACATCTACTTTAGCTCTATCCACTTCAATTCCTTCCTTTGAAATTTTATGACCAAGAACGATGCCTTCTTTAACCATGAAATGACATTTCTCCCAATTAAGAACTAGATTTGATTATTCGCATCGAATAAGCATTCGTTCAAGATTAACTAGACATGATTCAAATGTATCACCGAAGACTGAAAAGTCATCCATGAAAACTTCCATGCATTCTTCTATCATGTCGTGAAAAATTGCCATCATGCACCTTTGAAAGGTTGCAGGGGCGTTGCAAAGTCCAAATGGCATGCATTTGTAAGCAAAAGTACCATAAGGGCATGTGAATGTGGTTTTCTCTTGGTCCTCGGGTGCTATTGGAATTTGAAAATATCCGGAAAAACCATCAAGAAAATAATAGTAACTATTTTCGGCTAATCTTTCCAACATTTGATCAATGAAAGGTAAGGAAAAGTGATCTTTTCTGGTGGCGTCATTTAATTTTCTATAATCAATACAAACACGCCATCCTGTTACAGTCCTAGTAGGAATAAGCTCATTTTTCTCATTTGTGATGACAGTCATGCCACCCTTCTTAGGTACGCATTGAACTGGGCTTACCCATGGACTATCAGAAATTGGATAAATTAAACCTGCATCTAGCAGTTTAATAATTTCTTTCTTAACAACATCTTGCATATTAGGATTTAGTCTTCGTTGACGTTGCACATACGTTTTATGACCTTCTTCCATAAGGATTTTATGTGTGCAATACGAAGGACTTATTCCTTTGATATCATGAATCTTCCATGCAATGGCTGGTTTATGAGCTTTCAGCACAGAAATGAGTTTAGATTTTTCATTTTCAGTAAGAGAAGACGATATTATTACAGGTAATTCAGATTCACCATGTAAATAAGCGTATTCCAAATGGTTTGGAAGTAGCTTTAACTCTAATGTCGGTGGTTCTTCTATCAATGATTTATATCGATATCTGTCTTCTTCTTTTAGCATTTGAATTTCTTCTGTTGTTGGTTCATATCCATTAGCCATAAGTGTAGCTAATATTTCAGCTTCATCAATTGGTTCAGTTCCTTCTCCTAAAGAACATTCTCATGTTCCTTGTAATTCTGGAAATTCTTCTAACAATTCTGCATGTGAATCTATAGTTTGAATATAATAACATGTATCATCTGCAGATTGCGGTTGTTGCATTGCTCTATCAACAGAAAAGGTAACACTCTCGTCCTCTATACCTAGGGTCAGTTTCTTACCAAACACGTCTATTATTGCTTTAGCCGTGTTTAAGAATGGTCTTCCTAATATGAGAGGAACTCGAGAATCTTCTTCCATATCTAGAATAACAAAATCTACTGGAAATACTAAAGTACCAACTTTAACTAGCATGTTTTCCATTATCCCTCTAGGATATTTTACTGATCGATCGGCTAGTTGTATGCTTATTCGTGTTGGTTTCAATTCTCCAAGGTCTAGTTTAGCGTATAGTGAATACGGCATTAAATTTATACTAGCACCTAAATCTGCCAATGCTTCTATTGAACTAAGACTACCCAGAAAACATGGAATCATGAAACTTCCTGGATCTGAAAGTTTTTCTGGTATCTTATTCAACAGCACTGCAGAACAATTAGCATTCATTGTAACAGCTGAGAGTTCTTCCATTTTCTTTCTATTCGTGATTAGATCTTTCAGAAATTTAGCATATCTAGGCATTCCTGAAATCACATCAATGAAAGGAAGATTTACATTTATCTGTTTAAACATATCCAAGAATTTGGATTGCTCGACTTCAAGTTTCTCTTTTCTCATTTTACTCGGGTAAGGAAGTGGTGGTTGGTATGGTTTAACATATGGTTTAGCTTTAACTGTGTTATCTTCATTAACCTTTTCAACTACCGGTTTTGTTTCCTTATCTTGCTCAGACTGTGGTTCTTATGGAGTAGGAATAGCTTCATCAGAAATTACAGGCATTTCAAGTGGTTTAAGTGTAACACTACTTCTTGTGGTAATGACTTTAGCTGTTTCATTCCGGGGGTTAGCATTTGTATCACTAGGTAAACTTCCCGGTTTTCTTTCACCTATCAACCTTGCTAGGTTACTCACTTCTTGTTCAAGATTTTGAATAGAAGCTTGTTGATTTCTAAATGCTTGAGCATTTTGTTCATTGGTTTGCTTCTGAGATGTGAAAAACTGAGTTTGAGATTCAACTAGCTTCGACATCATATCTTCTAAATTTGGCTTTTTATCATCGGTTTGTGGTGGTTTATTTTGAAAAATGGGTCTTTACTGATTGTAAGTATTGTTAGATACTTGTTGGTTGTTGTATGGAACATTTCGGTTATAATTCTGGTTTTGATTGTAAATTGGTCTTGGCGGTTGATAATTATTCTGATAATTATTTCCAGGCCTTTGGTTTATGTATGAAACATTCTCTCTTTGTTCCATTGTTTGTTCAATACTGAGACAATCTTTTGTCAAATGTGGTCCTCCACACTGCTCACAACTAATTCGTATTGAGTGTATATCCTTAGTCATCTTTTACATTCGTCTCTCGACAGCATCTATCTTTGCAGAAATGGAATCAAAGTCATGGCTAGAATCGGCTCTAGCTGCTTTAGATGATCTAACGAAATCTTTTTCTTGGTGCCACTCATGTGAGTGGGAAGCAGTGTTATCAATAATTTTATAAGCGTCAGTTGCGGTTTTCTTCATAATGGAACCACCAGCTACGATATCTATGTCTTTTCTTGTAGTGATGTCGCATCCTTGGTAGAATATTTGTACTATTTGACAAGTGTCTAAACCATGTTGCGGACATCCTCTCAATAACTTTCCAAATCTTGTCAACGCCGCATAAAGAGTTTCATTTGGCTTTTGTGTGAACGTAACTATTTCTCCTTGAAGTCTCACAGCTTTAGATGCCGGAAAGAATTGTTTAAGAAATTTTTCAACTAAACCATCTCATGTATCAATCGCCCCTTCAGGTAACGATTCTACCCAATCTTTGGCTTCTCCCTTTAAAGTCCAGGGAAATAACATGAGATATATCTGTTCATCCTCCACTTCTCTTTTTTTAAATAGAGTACTGATCCTATTAAAGGTTCGAAGATGTTCGTTTGGATCTTCCTTCGGCGCACCACTAAATTGGCATTGATTAGTTACCATGTGTAGAATTTGTCCTTTAATTTCATAATCTGGCGCATTAATGTCAGGTTGAGTAATTGCGTGACCTTGGCCAGTGCGTTTAGCTTGCATTCGGTCTTCCATACTTAGAGGTTCCAGATTCTCCATAATTGAATTTGTTGAATCTGAATCACTAGAGGATTCTGATTTAATGGTTGGTTCCTCTACAATCTCTGTTTGAATTATTGGTGGTTCCGGAGGAAAGATTAATGGTTCAGGATCTCTGAATTGTCCCTGAATATCCTCCGGATTCTCAATTGTGCGGTCGGGTTCACAAAATGGATTATCGAAAATTTGAATTGGAGTACTTGGTCGACTGGATGACGATTCTAAAGAAAAATAAACGGCGACAATATTGGCTAGATGTCTTGATCGAGTTACAGGTGGTGAACGTACAAAAGGTGGTGAACGTTTTGCTCGGTACATTCACTGAATATCATATTAGTTATAAAAATAAAAATTATATAAGTTATCAAATTAATAGACTTTTCTGATTTTGCCCACGTTTCGAATAGCCAATAGATGCAGCAGGGAGCCAGAACCCTTTAAATCAGAAGCTCACAACTCAGCCACTAACAAATCCAACTATTACTACGAACCAGAAAATTTGGAGGTCTATCAATTTAACCACTTAAAATAATTTTTCGTTGAATTTTAAAGAAATTTTAGAGAAGAAATAGAAAATTCTAAATCCTAAAAACTAGATCGACGAGAAATAAGAAAGAAAAAGAGCGCGTCGAAAAACGTCGAAAAATAAAAGGCGTTGAAAAATAAAAATAAGAAAGTAGCGCGTCGAAACTTAAAAAGGAACTAAAAACTAAGAATTAAAAGTTGCGTCTAAAAAAAAAATTAAAGCTTAGAGAAATACTATATCCCAAATGGCAATAACTTAAAAAGGTACTAAATATAAAAACGGCGTCGCAAAATTCTAAAGCACCTAAATCTTAGTCTAAAGAAAAAGCACTTAAGGAATTTTACGGCAAAGCCTAAAAATCTAGAAATAAAAATAACTATGGCAAAAACTATGACTTAAAAGTAAATACGAGCGAAAAATATAAATATTACGCTAAAACAAACAAAAAGATACAAAATATAAAAAAATAATCTTAAAGTTGCAAAAAGTACAATTTTATAAAAATATTATTTTTATATTATTTATTTTATAAAACTATTAATTTTATATATTAATAAAACTAATTAAACTTAAAATACAAATTATAAATAAACTAAAACAAATAAATATTAAATATAACCCTAATTAGGGTTTTAATTATATAATAATAATAATAATAATTACGTAATTAATGCTGTTGGATAGTTAAACCTGTCGTGTCAGACAGGGCCATGCGATCGCATGGATATCCCGTTATAATTCCATGCTGTCGCATGGAGTAGGGTTTCGGGCCAGGAATTGGGCTTCAACAGTACTCGGCCCGAGTGGTTTTATATTTTTTTTTAATTTTCTGTTTTAAAATTTATAAAAAGTATTTATATAAATTAAATAAAACTTATAGTTTTACAAACTAAAAATAGAAATAGAAATATTTTATAATTTTATATATTTTTGAACAACTCTTAAATATAAATATATAAATTTTTTTATATTTTCGTATTTTATATTTTTGAATTTTTAATATTTAAAACGTATATTTTTTTATACAAAGAACTTAATAAAACTCTAATAATTTTTTTTATATATAGCGTTGCGCTTCCGGCGTTTTAGTGTCTCTGGCAGCTGCGCCAAAAATACTTGATGTTAAAGCGAAGGGGTATAAAATACTATTAATTTTTACAAGGAAATACTATTAAATACGATACAATTTTACACAAGTGATTTATTTATTTATAGAGTGAATATACCTAAACCTTGCTACAACACTTATAGGCAGTGTACCTAATCGTACAGTAGTGTAGTTTTTAGTAAGTCCGGTTCATTCCACAGGGACCTTATAAACTAGTTCAACGCTATATTAGTTTTAACTTATAGTTGTAAAAATACAAAAATATATATAAGTAGTATTATTATTATAAAAGGGGGTTTTACCGTTTAATGACCGGTTTGTCAATTTTAAAACTTTTAGTCGCAGTTAAAACCTAATGCAAAATATTAAAAATAAATATAACTTAATTTAAAGAGTAAAGTAAATAACGATAATGAAATTGTGATAAATAAAAGTGCGATAAAATAAAATTGCGATAATTAAAGAGTACGATAATTAAAAATGCAATTAAATAAGATGAAAATAAATAAAAGTGCGATAATTAAAAGTGCAATTAAATATGAAATATATAAATTATGCTTATTTAAACTTCCGTAATCATGATGTTTGACGTGTTGATTTTAGTTTTATTACCATGGGTTAATTGTCCTTTGTCCTGGATTATTCGATATGTCCATACGGATTTGTCCATAATAGTCCATCAGTCATAATCATAAAGTGCGAAAGTCTTCGTCAAATTATTCTTATTCCCGAAGTCAAATATTCTAACTAATTGGGGATTCGAATTGTAACAAGGTCTTAATACTTTGTTTAATGAATACACCAGGTTATCGACTGCGTGTAGACCAAGGTTTTACTACTTTGTTAACAATTACACCAATTACCCTTGAATGTAATCCACCCCTGTTTCAACAAGTCTATTAACTATTAATCCAGTTCCGTGTCCGGTAAAATGAACAATTATTGGTATTTATAGATATCCCGCCCACCGTACCCAGTCAAGCGTATGTGGTTATATATAAATACGTCAAATTATAAGTCTATATATTAAATCAACAAGGTATCATTTAGTTAATATAAAACCCATTAATAGCCCATAGTCTAATTTCTACAAGTGTCGTTCTTTTGTCCAAACCCCAATTATGGTCCAAAGGCCCAATTACCCAATTTTAATATTTAGTCAAACATCACGATTACTTCGGCATTAAATAAGCATAATAATAACTTAGCTACGAGACATTAATGTAAAAAGGTTGAACATAACTTACAATGATTAAAAACAGCGCGGTGTTACACGGACAGAGTTCCGACTTACAAAACCTTAAAACATTCGACTAATCTACCCTTATTATTATTACCAACTTAAAATTAAAATTACAAATTGATATTACGAATTGAAGTGATAATTGATACATATGTATATGTATAATATAGAGGGAAGTAGAAAAAGAGGTGTAAAATTCGTGACCTTTTATAGGACTACAAACTCCGCGAGTGTGGAGTTTTTATACCTTCAAACTCCGCGAGTGCGGAGCCTCCAGTTTCACCTAACATTCCTTGAACTTTGATTACCGACGGATTTTATTATATAAATATAATATATATATATATATAATTTATATAATTAATTATATATTATATTATATTTATATACATAATTAATTTGTAACTTTCGGTCCGTTGCGTCGCGCCTTATTAGTTGGTTCATGTCCCGGTTTCGGCTTTTCGAACGTCCTTTCGTACGATTTAATATTTTGATCTTTGCGTTTCGCGGCTCGTTTTCTTGTAACTTTTAGACGTTTCTTATCAATAAATTGAACCTTTTTAATTGTATCTTGTACTTTTTAGCTTTTTGGACCTTTGCGTCTTCAATTCGTCGAATATGCCTTTTGTCTCCACCTTTTAATATTTAAACGAATATTACTTGTAAATAGGACAACTGCAACTAAAATCTTGTCTTTCTTTAGGGATAATGCTATGAAATATGTGTTCGTTTTTAGCATTATCACTTACCCTCTCGTTGTTTACCTTTTTATAGGTTCGGTTGTGGACAAGGGTAAGGGCATTATTTTGGAGTAGAGTTCCCGCTTGTTGATAGGGGATTCCTTTTGGAAGTGTTAGCTTTTGGAGTTTGACCGAGGCTTGGGTAGTTTAACCCCAAACACCATGCTCGTAATGTCGTTTGGTATTTAAACTTAATGTGGTCGAAACTCAAACTTTTGTATGAAACTCGTAAAACGGTCGATGTGTGCCCCGCTTTGTAAAACCTATTTTATGTTTGAATCGTGCTAGTTTTACATATTGGAACTTGTTGTTAAAAGCGTTTCGTCTAAAGATGTCGGGAAGTGGCCAATCTTTTTCACGTTTAAAGACTTTTTGGACAGACCAGTTTGGCGCGCCGCGCGGCCATATGGCACGCCGCGCCATTTGCTGAACAGAGAAATAATTTTTTTTTTTGTGATATTTCGAGCGGCTTTGTTCGTGGTTTGGTTTGGGTTGTTACAAGTGGTATCAGAGCATGGTCTAAGGGATTTAGGCGACTTAAGATAGGTGCCTAGACTTAGACTTTATTGTGTGTACGCTTTATGTGGGCCTTGTAGGACTTTAGGTCTAATCGGGAATTGTTAGTACTTTGGTTTATGTGAACTAACCTTGTTCTAATGGTTTTGTGTTGTGTTTAGCAATCATCAAGCGAGATGGATGTGGTACTAGCAAGTTAATGCGACGTGCTCGCGTAACAATGATTAGCTACCGTTGTTACGGGTGCAAATCGTGTCAAACAAGTAATGTACGACAATTGTCGAGCAAGATGGTGTAGTGTGGTGTATATGTATATACATATGTGTTAAGTCCTTTCGTTTCGTTGTTTAAATCTTTTCCGTTTTATAGAATGAAGATGAGAAATGGACACGACACCAATGATGGAAGTACGAGTGAGGACGTTGAGTTCAAGGCCAAAGTTGAGGCCATCTTTAAACGTCAAAAGGCGGATTCCTCGAGGATGTTAAAAAAATGTTTCTAGATACGATTGACGAGCAATTAGTCAATGTAGTCAAGGAGCAAGTGAAGGCCGTTCTTCAAGAGGATAATGTGGGGAGACGGGACTTCTTCTATAAGAATTTCAAGGACTCTCAACCTCCCACCTTCGATGGTGAACGGGACCCACTTAAAAGTGCCCGTTCGATCTCCGATATGAAGGGGGCTTTTCGTACGTGTGAATGCCCTCTTGATAAAAAGATGAGATATGGTTGTAGCATGTTAAGAGGTGATGCTAAATTGTGGTGGGACGCGAAGATCCGACTTTATGGCGAAGAACAATGCATGGAGTTCACATGGGATGAATTCAAGGCGGAGTTTTTCAATGAATACCGAACTTCGGCCGATCTTACAAGGCTTAAGGATGAACTACATTCCTTGAGGCAAGGGTCGATGGATTTAAACACTCTCAAATCCGTGTTTTTGTCCAAGACCCAATTTTGCCCGGAGTATATCGGGAATGATAAAATGTTGAAAGAAGATTTCTATCGAATCTTGAATGATAACTATCAAGAGAAAATTAGTGTGAACGTGGTGAAGAGCTTTGATGAATTGTTCAATATGGCGAAGGGTTTTGAAGCGCTTGTGTTGAGAAAGAGTAGTTTTACTTTTGGAAAGAGGAAGTTCGAGAATTCGAGTCAATCGAGCTTTTCCAACAAAAAGAACAAGAAGGGCTCCGAAAGTGTTAATAGTGTGAAGAAAGGTGGCTCCGGTGGTCATGTACCCACTTGCTATACTTGTGGGCATAAAGGTCACATCTCTCGTGATTGCCCCAACTCACCTTCCATACCCAAATTTACTTGTTTCAATTGTGGTAAAGAAGAGCACAAAAGGCCCGAGTGTCCTGAGTTGCGCAATGATAATGTTAAGCGGTTAGAGAAGGCGGCAGGTACGGCGAGGGGTCGCAACTATTTGATGACCAATGATGAAGCCAAACAATCGAACGAAGTTGTCTCAGGTACTTTCATGGTCAATTCTAATCCGGCAAGGATTCTTTTCGATAGCGGTGCAAATTTGTCGTTTGTGTCTCCTAAATTTGTGCCTAAACTTAATAGACCGTTAGCTAATTTAAGTTGTCCGGTAGAAGTCGAAATAGCGGACGGCAAGACGGTGCTAGTGGTCGACGTGTGTAAAAATTGTGATGTTGTGTTTGGTGCCGAAAACTTTAAGATAGATCTCATTCCGATGACCTTGGGCGATTTCGATATTGTTGTGGGTATGGATTGGCTCGATCATAATAGAGCCGATATTGCATGCCATGAAAAATTTATTCGTGTGAAGACCCCAAGTGGGGGAGAGTTAACTATTCATGGTGATAAGCGAAGAAGACTTGTGCCGATATGTTCTTTTGCACGGGCACGTCGTTTCCTTGTTAGTGGTGGCATGGCCTTTCTTGCCCATGTTGTTGATACTCGTGATGAGTCACCACCCATTCGTGAAATTCCGGTGGTTAGTGAATTTGAAGACGTTTTTTCGGATGATTTACCGGGTGTTCCGGCGGAAAGACAAGTTGAATTTCGCATTGAGTTGGTTCTGGGGGCTACTCCCATTGCTAAAACTCCTTATCGTTTAGCACCGACGGAAATGCAAGAGTTGTTAAATCAAACCCAAGAGTTGCTTAAAAAGGTTTTTATTCGACCGAGTGCTTCGCCATGGGGCGCTCCGGTTTTATTCGTGAAAAAGAAGGATGGTAGTATACGGATGTGCATCGATTACCGGGAGTTGAATAAAGTGACGATCAAGAATCGTTATCCTTTGCCTAAGATTGACGATTTGTTTGACCAACTCCAAGGTGCAACGTATTTCTCTAAAATCGACCTACGGTCCGGCTATCACCAAATGCGGGTTCGTGAGGAAGATATCGAGAAAACGGCTTTTCAAACGCGTTATGGGCATTTTGAGTTTGTGGTTATGCCTTTTGGTCTTACGAATGCACCGGCGGCATTCATGGACCTTATGAACCGAGTGTGCCAACCTATGTTGGACAAGTCGGTAATTGTGTTCATCGACGATATACTTGTTTATTCGAAGAGTATGAACGAACATGAACGTCATTTGCGCGAAGTATTGAAGACGTTACGAAAGGAGAAGTTGTATGCTAAGTTCTCCAAATGTGAATTTTGACTAAGGGAGGTTCAATTCCTTGGCCACATTGTGAACAAAGACGGTATTCAAGTAGATCCAGGGAAGATAGAAACGGTGAAGAGTTGGAGACAACCGACTACGCCTACAGAAGTTCGAAGTTTCCTCGGATTGGCCGATTATTATCGTCGGTTTATCCAAGACTTTTCTAAGATCGCTTCTTCATTGACAAAATTGACAAGGAAGAACGCGAGGTTTAATTGGGGGAACGAATAAGAAATTGCTTTTCAATTGTTAAAAGAGAAGTTGTGTCAAGCTCCGGTGTTAGTGTTGCCGGAAGGAGTGGAAGACATGACGGTTTATTGTGATGCTTCGTTAAATGGGCTCGGGTGTGTTCTAATGCAAAGGGGTAAAGTCATCGCTTATGCCTCGCGAAAATTAAAGGAACACGAAATGAGATATCCGACTCATGATCTTGAGTTGGCGGCGGTTGTGCATGCATTGAAAATTTGGCGCCATTACTTGTATGGTGTTAAGAGTACGATTTATTCGGATCATAAGAGCTTGAAACATCTCTTTAATCAACGGGATTTGAATTATCGTCAACGTAGGTGGATGGATGTGGTAAAAGATTATGATTGTGAAATACTTTATCATCCGGGCAAGGCGAATGTGGTCGCGGATGCGTTGAGTCGAAAGAGTCACCACCC
Source organism: Rutidosis leptorrhynchoides (assembly GCF_046630445.1). Classification (NCBI taxonomy): domain Eukaryota; kingdom Viridiplantae; phylum Streptophyta; class Magnoliopsida; order Asterales; family Asteraceae; genus Rutidosis; species Rutidosis leptorrhynchoides. Next base: position 67,648,621 of record NC_092337.1, read on the forward strand.
GGCGTTACGATTGGGATTGTTACGTATGATTATTACTAACGATTTTCTTGAAAAACTTGGTGTGACTCAAATAGAGGCTTACGTTCACAACAAGCATGCGGAACGAATTGTGGGGCAATCGGAATTCATTACTTTGGGTTCGCGTGGGTTGTTGTCTTTTCAAGGAAGGGTGTGGGTGCCTAAGATGGGGGATTACCGGCGGGTGCTACTTGATGAAGCACATAAGTGAAAGTACTCCATTCATCCGGGCGCGATGAAAATGTATCATGATTTGAGGAAGGATTATTGGTGGCCGGGCATGAAACGTGATGTTGTGAAGTATGTCGAGCAATGCGTCACGTGTTTACAAGTTAAGGCCGAGCACCAAAAGCCGTATGGTAAGTTACAACCGTTAGAAATCCCGAAGTGGAAATGGGAGCACATTACCATGGATTTCATTACAAAGTTACCTAAAACGGCGAGAACCCAATTAGATTCGATTTGGGTAATAGTTGATCGATTGACGAAAAGTGCTTTGTTTCTTCCCATTAAAGAAGCAATATCGTCAGAGGCCTTGGCTAAGTTGTTTGTCAAGGAAGTAGTATCCAGACACGGGGTTCCTATATCTATTGTTTCGAATAAAGATACTCGTTTTACATCTCGGTTTTGGGAAAAGTACTCGTTTTACATCTCGATTTTGGGAAAAGTTTCACGAAGATATGGGTACGCAATTGAAATTGAGCACGGCGTATCATCCTCAAACGGACGGTCAAACCGAACGTACAAATCAAACATTGGAGGATATGTTACGGGCGTGTATTATTGATTTCGGTGGTAGTTGGGATGAGCATTTGCCTTTGGTGGAATTCTCGTACAATAATAGTTATCACACTAGTATCGGGATGCCACCTTATGAGATGCTTTATGGGCGTAGGTGTCAAACTCCAATTTGTTGGGGTGAAGTGGGTCAAGGAGAAATCGGGAGTACCGATTTGATTTTGGAGACAAATAACAAAATTGATATTATTCGGGATCATTTAAAGAAGGCTCAAGATAGACAAAAGTCGTATGCCGATAAACGTAGACGAACGATCGAATTTCAAGAAGGTGACATGGTGATGCTTAAGGTTTCGCCATGGAAAGGTATTATTCGATTTTGAAAACGGGGAAGTTGCTTATCGTTTGGAATTACCCGAAGAGCTTTCGAGGATCCATAATATATTTCATGTTTCCCATCTCCGTAAGTGTCTTGCGGATGATTATTCGTGGGTACCGTTAGACGAGATTGAACTAAACAATAAGTTAGAGTATATTGAGGAACCGATTGCTATCCTCGATGAGAAGGTCAAAAGGTTGAAATGTAAGGAGGTTAGGACTTTTAAAGTCCAATGGCGTCGTAGTAAAGGTTCCGAGTTTACTTGGGAGCCCGAAGAATTCGTGTTAGTTTATCTTCCTTCTTGTCATGCAGCTTGGATCGCGAGGACGCAATCCGAATAAGTGGGGGAGAGTTGTAAGACCCAAATATTTCACCGTACATATGCATAAATATGATCTTTGAAGTGTGGGTGTTCGTTTCATAATTTAAAAAGAAGGCAGAATCTGGTCTGGGCGTGTTTGTCTGTGACAGATTCCTTCTTTCTTTTAAATTAGATATTTTGAGGGCAATTTGGTAAATTCACAAAAGGGCCGACTTTAAGGCCTTAGATCAGTTTATGGAGCCTCATTAACTCCATTTCCATCTACTTCAACCTCATCCATTCAATTCTAGAGAGAGAGTGTGATAACCTAGTGAGAGAAAACTCATTTTGGAGAAGAAGAAGGAGGATTCTTGCTTAAGCTCAAGTTCTAAAGTTGTTCATCTACTTCCTAGCTACGTTTTGGTGGTAGTGGTATGCTTTAATCTTGATTTCTTGATTCAATTTTGTGTAAGGGTTAGAGTTAGGGTTTATGGTGAACTTAAAACCCACTTTGTTAGTAAATGGGGTGTTTTGGGTGAATTTGGGTTATGTTGACTCAAAGAGGACTAACTAGGGTTTTTCAAGTATTAATTGTTGTTAATGAACCTTAAGTAGTTAGTAAATTGCTAGCACACCTATATAAATGTAAGTGGGCGTTATGTGGGTTAATGGGTGACCCGAAATGAGTGTGTTGACCTTAAATTGGTCAAATGGGTCAAAATGGACCTAGGTTGGTTAATGTTTGTGATTAATGCATAAACTTAGTGTTAAAAGGTGTTTTAAGACCTAACTTGGCTAATGTTAGGGTTTTGGCGAAAGATGACCCAATTTTAGGGTTAAGTGTTCAAATGGGTCAAAATGACCTAGTAGTGTTGAGTGTTGTGGGTTTGACCAACTTGGATGGTTGATTGATTATATGTACTTTGTAATAGGTGCGTTACCTTGAAGATTCAAGCTTGGTTTATTGATTCACCAAAGGCGTAAGGTGAGTGGAATAAGTATACATGTACGTATATGATGTGTTTACTTGTAGAAATGGATATGTGTTGTCCAAGTTAGTGATATATGCGTTGTACGCTAACGGTTTTAAGAACGGATATATGTTGTCCAATTTAGTGTTATAAGTGTTGTACACTAATGATTTATGAATGGATATGTGTTGTCCGATTTAGTGTTATATGTGTTGTACACTAACAATTTTATAAACGGATATGTGTTGTCCAAGGGTTAGTGATATATGTATTGTGCACTAACGGTTGTTATGAACACCAATGGGAAATTAGAGTACCATTCCTTTTACGATTGGTTAACCATGGTTGTATGAATTGTGCATTAGCATACTTAATTATGAACTATATGCTTTTGTTATTGCTAGCTCAATGTGAATTGCGGTTATTGGTATATGCATAATGTTTTGCATGGTTGTCGAATTGCTAGCTTGTGTACGGTATTGTGTAAGTGTTTGCAAGTAGATATATTATATATGTGTATGTATAATTATTGCATTCACTAAGCTTTGCTTACCCTCTCGTTGTTTACCTTTTTATAGGTTCGGTTGTGGACAAGGGTAAGGGCATTATTTTGGAGTAGAGTTCCCGCTTGTTGATAGGGGATGCCTTTTGGAAGTGTTAGCTTTTGGAGTTTGACCGAGGCTTGGGTAGTTTAACCCCAAACACCATGCTCGTAATGTCGTTTGGTATTTAAACTTAATGTGGTCGAAACTTAAACTTTTGTACGAAACTCGTAAAACGGCCGATGTGGGCCCCTCTTTGTAAAACTTATTTTATGTTTGAATCGTGTGTTTTACATATTGAAACTTGTTGTTAAAAGCGTTTCGTCTAAAGATGTCGGGAAGTGGCCAATCTTTTTCACGTTTAAAGACTTTTTGGACAGACCAGTTTGGCGAGCCGCGCGGCCATATGGCGCGCCGCGCCATTTGCTGAACAGAGAAATAAATTTTTTTTTTTTTTGATATTTCGAGCGGCTTTGTTCATGGTTTGGTTTGGGTTGTTACACCAGGCCATGCGATCGCATGGCAGCCTTTTCCTGGTCACCAAGCAAATAAAACGTGGGCTGCTGCATTTAAATATAATATATAATATAATATATATAATTTTATATAATTATATATATATATATATATATATATATATATATATATATATATTATATTCTTGTGCATAGTTGACTTGTAAATTTAGTTCCGTTGAGTCGCGCGTTGATAGTTGGTTCATGTCCCGGTTTCGGATTTTCGAATGTCCTTTCGTACAATTTAATATCTTGTACTTTGCGTTTCGCCGCTCGTACTCTTGTAACTTTTAGACGTTTCTCAGCAATAATTTGAACCACTTGGATTGTACTTTGTACTTTTTAGCTTTTTGGTTGTTTGCGTCTTTAAATCATCGAATCTGTCTTTTGTCTTCACCTTTTATTATTTAAACGAATATCACTTGTAAATAGAACAATTGCAACTAAAAGCTTGTCTTTCTTGAAGGATAATGCTATGAAATATATATTCGTTTTTAGCATTATCAAATATTCCCACACTTGAGCGTTGCTTGTCCTCAAGCAATATAGAACTTGAAATAAAAATATACTTGAATCACTTCTTTATTCTTCACACTTTGTACACCAGTGATTTTGATATGGCGGTATGAACAATGATACTAACGATGTGGTTTACAGTCCCACTTGACTATGAAAATTTAGATCCTTTAGGAAATTGGATCTTTATGAAAACATTTGATCTTTTGAAAATTCAATCTAGCTTTTACCCTAGATAAGTTTTCCGGAATAACCCTTCACCGGTGTTTGCAAAATGTTTTTGTGGGTTTCAGATTTTAAAATTTTAGCTCAAAACTTGCTGTTTTGTGTCACCCACTTGCTAACCTTGTATTAGAAAAGCAACACGTCCAGTATACTTGCTCCGTATATTACCTTTCGGTAAACTACCGTCCGTTTGTAAAGGAAAGCGTTGAACAAGCAACTGTTAAGGCAATGTCTAATGACATGCTTTTGATTATGGTCCACAACGTGTCGTATGCAATTACTATCCTTTGTAGGAGTAATAGTAAAGATCACCCTATAGTTTTTCGGTCTGGCACAAGGTCCTGTCTTCGACCATGCTATGCAACCACCATTCTCACGGTTGACACCCGATTTGGTTCAGGTGACCTAATGAATTCCAGGTGAATTTTTAGGATTTTACGTTCAATGGTAATGAACGCATTGAAAATGGGTTTTCAGAAAATAAATCGGTTTTAATTTGATCAAAATATTTTCTCGTTCAAGCTCAAGTTTAGATATCATTGAATTTCATGAGTTTGAATTCTCAATATTTAAGTTCAATCTCAAGGATTGAGTAATATCAGGCTTAAAAGCTGATTTTTGATCTTTAAGGAGATTATCCTTTCTGGGGATCTAATTCATTAGTCTTATAAGCTAATTTGCACGGTGGCCCCCCATTATACGAGATAGATCCTCTCATTGTTAGGATAAGTCTGACCACTTGGCGACCCTGTTTGATGCTGAGGTCCGTGGATTTCCAGCTGATTTTCAAGAAAACTTTTGAAGATTTTTCGTAGACTTTACAACTGGTCTGGACGACAACTTCCTGACCTAAATCAAGAAGCGCGTGTCTTTTTCTCGAAAGACTTTACTTCCTTTTAAATTCTATTTATATTACAATAAACTGGGTAAAACTGATTAATATCGTCCAAAACAAAAGTATCTTCAATTATTTGTACAAAAATATGTGATATATGTTCTAAATAACTTGGTAAATTTTTCCCACACTTGGCTTTTATTTTTCTTTCTTTGCCTTTTTATTCTCTTATATTCTATTTTAAATGAATTCAAGCATTTTGGGTTGTTTCTCAATTTATGTCCTTTCCGAGGTAACAATAATTTCGGTGTTAACACCTAGTTTTATCGTTCATAAATATGTATAAACATGATTTTGAGTTCATTTAGTTGAAATATTTTTAAATTTTTTACTAGAAGTGGGTAGTTAGTATATAAGACTAGGACTGTTCTTTATTATCAGAGAGCACTAGATTCTAATACAACTACTGCGTTACTAGTAAAGTTTAACGGTGGCTATTAAACCAAGTGTATAAGTCAATTTTTTTTTAAATCGAAAGAATTTAATCCCTTCCCACACTTAAGATCTTGCAATGCCCTCATTTGCAAGAAATCAGTAACAATTTAAATTATTGAGGGTGATTAGCGTAGAAAAATGATTAAATTTTTACCACAGTTTCCAAACATATTGTTGTTTGTTTGAATGATAAATGGTGCACATCATTTGTTCATTCCTGCAGTTGTTATATCACATTTATTTTGCATCTTGTCATCAAAATTAGTTACTTTTGCTGAACTTAATGCCAGTCTTTGAAAATGCGCTGTTTTACCCTGTTGTGTACAATTCACAATATACATACAATACAAATATAAACATGCATGGCAATTTGAAATATTAGTAACACAATAATAAAAATGTTAAAAATTACATAAAAGTATCAAAATATCAAATGTTTAAACATAAATAAATAAAAATGATAAAAGATAAGAAATCACCAATGGAACACTATTGATTTGGATAGGAATTCCAGTTCATATCATCGCTCGAGTTCCATGGTTGGTGATAGGTGTCCTGATAGTCTTGATTGGGGTCGTACAGGTTAAAGGGTGGTCGCATGTCGGGCTGATGCGGTGGATAAAAAGCAGGCCGAGTCGGGATGTAGTTATGTGGTACCTGATATGATAGCTGGCTCATGATTTGGTGCTGATGAACTTGCCAGCTATCGTGTTGGCGTCGCCTGGATTGCCCTTACTCATCCGCGGCTCTCCACTGCTCATACTGATGATGCCTAGCCTGTTTATTCATTTCCACCTCATCTACATGTTGGAAGACATCAGTATAACTATCCCTAATGACATCCCTAATGTCATCTGCTTCCTCCATCTCCTCATCCGAACCCCTCTCTACCTGTGGACGGGTGCCCTGATATGGTATTCGCATATTGTGCCTCTGTTTTAGTACCTTTGCACCTTGATAAACCTGCAAATCTATAGTATCAGTTTGTTCCTCAACCACCATCATTGGACCCTCGTGTTCCCTATCTACACCTAAATACTCTCCAATGAGAGTAACAAAAATGAATCCTCCTATTATTCCCCCGTCCTGTATTCCTTCCACAACTTTGGACAAATAAAACCCAACAAAGTAGGGGATATTAACAAAGCCTCTAGTGTCTCGAATGCACTTAAGGTAGAATAAATCGTTTAGGGTCACTTTCTCCTTGTTTCTACCTCTTTGTGTAATCGAGTTTGCTAAAAATCTATGTATTATACAGAGCTCTGCTTTATTAATATCTAAATAGGAGTGTCTTCCACCCTGCGTAAACACATTAATATTTGACATACGCCTCCATAAGGCGTTAGCGTCAAAATCTCTATCTACCTTCTCACCTTCATAAATTAAAGCTGTACAATCAGGTGATAATAATTTAGCGGGGGTGTAAATCTGTAAAGCCCTAGCCATGTCTATCATGGACATCCTGTACATCCTACCTCCAAGTAAAAATCTAAGAAAACTCTTATCGTCTAACCTATCTACATCCTTATTTAAGGCTATAGTACTCATTAGCTCAACACACCACTGCTTATATACAGGCCTACGAGTGGTAAATAAACGTTCCCAATCAGGAAAAGAAGAGTTGCCATACCTTTGGATTAGTAATAACCTAACTGTGTTAGCTAGGTTGACCCTTTCCAAAGGCTCCCAATCTATTACCCTTGGTACTTCCACATTTTTGGTGCAAAGCTTAAATTTGTTACATTGGTACGTTGGGTAATCTCTCCAGCTTCTATAAAATCTTAGATTGGGATGTATGAAATGTCCCGTTCTTATTGATTAAAAACGTTCCATATTAATTGATTTCGTTGCGAGGTTTTGACCTCTATATGAGACGTTTTTCAAAGACTGCATTCATTTTTAAAACAAACCATAACCTTTATTTCATAAATAAAGGTTTAAAAAGCTTTACGTAGATTATCAAATAATGATAATCTAAAATATCATGTTTACACACGACCATTACATAATGGTTTACAATACAAATACGTTACATCGAAATCAGTTTCTTGAATGCAGTTTTTACACAATATCATACAAACATGGACTCCAAATCTTGTCCTTATTTTAGTATGCAACAGCGGAAGCTCTTAGTATTTACCTGAGAATAAACATGCTTTAAACGTCAACAAAAATGTTGGTGAGTTATAGGTTTAACCTATATATATCAAATCGTAACAATAGACCACAAGATTTCATATTTCAATACACATCCCATATATAGAGATAAAAATCATTCATATGGTGAACACCTGGTAACCGACATTAACAAGATGCATATATAAGAATATCCCCATCATTCCGGGACTCCCTTCGGATATGATATAAATTTCGAAGTACTAAAGCATCCGGTACTTTGGATGGGGTTTGTTAGGCCCAATAGATCTATCTTTAGGATTCGCGTCAATTAGGGTGTCTGTTCCCTAATTCTTAGATTACCAGACTTAATAAAAAGTGGCATATTCGATTTCGATAATTCAACCATAGAATGTAGTTTCACGTACTTGTGTCTATTTTGTAAATCATTTATAAAACCTGCATGTATTCTCATCCCAAAAATATTAGATTTTAAAAGTGGGACTATAACTCACTTTCGCAGATTTTTACTTCGTCGGGAAGTAAGACTTGGCCACTGGTTGATTCACGAACCTATAACAATATATACATATATATCAAAGTATGTTCAAAATATATTTACAATACTTTTAATATATTTTGATGTTTTAAGTTTATTAAGTTAGCTGTCCTCGTTAGTAACCTACAACTAGTTGTCCACAGTTAGATGTACAGAAATAAATCGATAAATATTATCTTGAATCAATCCACGACCCAGTGTATACGTATCTCAGTATTGATCACAACTCAAACTATATATATTTTGGAATCAACGTCAACCCTGTATAACTAACTCCAACATTCACATATAGAGTGTCTATGGTTGTTCCGAAATATATATAGATGTGTCGACATGATAGGTCGAAACATTGTATACGTGTCTATGGTATCTCAAGATTACATAATATGCAATACAAGTTGATTAAGTTATGGTTGGAATAGATTTGTTACCAATTTTCACGTAGCTAAAATGAGAAAAATTATCCAATCTTGTTTTACCCATAACTTCTTCATTTTAAATCCGTTTTGAGTGAATCAAATTGCTATGGTTTCATATTGAACTCTATTTTATGAATATAAACAGAAAAAGTATAGGTTTATAGTCAGAAAAATAAGTTACAAGTCGTTTTTGTAAAGGTAGTCATTTCAGTCGAAAGAACGACGTCTAGATGACCATTTTAGAAAACATACTTCCACTTTGAATTTAACCATAATTTTTGGATATAGTTTCATGTTCATAATAAAAATCATTTTCCCAGAATAACAACTTTTAAATCAAATTTTATCATAGTTTTTAATTAACTAACCCAAAACAGCCCGCGGTGTTACTACGACGGCGTAAATCCGGTTTTACGGTGTTTTTCGTGTTTTCAGGTTTTAAATCATTAAGTTAGCATATCATATAGATATAGAACATGTGTTTAGTTGATTTTAAAAGTCAAGTTAGAAGGATTAACTTTTCTTTGCGAACAAGTTTAGAATTAACTAAACTATGTTCTAGTGATTACAAGTTTAAACCTTCGAATAAGATAGCTTTATATGTATGAATAGATTGATGTTATGAACATCATTACTACCTCAAGTTCCTTGGATAAACCTACTGGAAATGAGAAAAATAGATCTAGCTTCAAAGGATCGTTGGATGGCTTGAAAGTTCTTGAAGCAGAATCATGACACGAAAACAATTTCAAGTAAGATTTCCACTCGAAATAAGATTGTTATAGTTATAGAAATTGAATTAAAGTTTGAATATGATTATTTCCTTGTATTAGAAAGATAACCTACTGTAAGTAACAAAGGTTTCTTGATCTTGAATGATTACTTGGAATGGATTTAGAAAACTTGGAAGTAAACTTGCAATCTTGGAAGTATTCTTGATTTTATGAAACTAGAACTTTTGGAATTTATGAAGAACACTTAGAACTTGAAGATAAACTTGAGAGAGATCAATTAGATGAAGAAAATTGAAGAATGAAAGTGTTTGTAGGTGTTTTTGGTCGTTGGTGTATGGATTAGATATAAAGGATATGTAATTTTGTTTTCATGTAAATAATTCATGAATGATTACTCATATTTTTGTAATTTTATGAGATATTTCATGCTAGTTGCCAAATGATGGTTCCCACATGTGTTAGGTGACTCACATGGGCTGCTAAGATCTGATCATTGGAGTGTATATACCAATAGTACATACATCTAAAAGCTGTGTATTGTACGAGTATGAATACGGGTGCATACGAGTAGAATTGTTGATGAAACTGAACGAGGATGTAATTGTAAGCATTTTTGTTAAGTAGAAGTATTTTGATAAGTGTCTTTAAGTCTTTAAAAAGTGTATGAATACATATTAAAACACTACATGTATATACATTTTAACTGAGTCGTTAAGTCATCGTTAGTCGTTACATGTAAATGTTGTTTTGAAACCTTTAGGTTAACGATCTTGTTGAATGTTGTTAACCCATTGTTTATTATAACAAATGAGATGTTAAATTGTTATATTATCATGATATTATGATATATAATATATCTTAGTATGATATATATACAGTTAAATGTCGTTACAACGATAATCGTTACATATATGTCTCGTTTCGAAATCATTAAGTTAGTAGTCTTATTTTTAAATATGTATTTCATTGTTAATACACTTAATAATATATTTACTTATCATTTAACATAATTAACCAAGTGTATCAATATCTTAATATGATTCATATGTACCTAGTAAGACGTTGTTATAACGATAATCGTTATATATATCGTTTTCGAGTTTCTTAAATTAATAGTCTCATTTTTATGTATATAACTCATTGTTAAAATACCTAATGAGATACATACTTATAATAAAATCATGTTACCTATATATATAACCATTTATATGTCATCGTAAAGTTTTTACAAGTTTTAACGTTCGTGAATCACCGGTCAACTTGGGTGGTCAATTGTCTATATGAAACCTATCTCAATTAATCAAGTCTTAACAAGTTTGATTGCTTAACATGTTGGAAACACTTAATCATGTAAATAACAATTTCATTTAATATATATATAAACATGGAAAAGTTCGGGTCACTACAGTACCTACCCGTTAAATAAATTTCGTCCCGAAATTTTAAGCAGTTGGAGGTGTTGACGTATCTTCTGGAAATAAATGCGGGTATTTCTTCTTCATCTGATCTTCTCGTTCCCAGGTGAACTCGGGTCCTCTACGAGCATTCCATCGAACCTTAACAATTGGTATCTTGTTTTGTTTAAGTCTTTTAACCTCATGATCCATTATTTCGACGGTTCTTCGATGAATTGAAGTTTTTCGTTGATTTGGATTTCGTCTAACGGAATAGTGAGATTTTCTTTAGCAAAACATTTCTTCAAATTCGAGACGTGAAAAGTGTTATGTACAGCCGCGAGTTGTTGAGGTAACTCAAGTCGTTAAGCTACTGGTCCAACACGATCAATAATCTTGAATGGTCCAATATACCTTGGATTTAATTTCCCTCGTTTACCAAATCGAACAACGCCTTTCCAAGGTGCAACTTTAAGCATGACCATCTCTCCAATTTCAAATTCTATATCTTTTCTTTTAATGTCAGCGTAGCTCTTTTGTCGACTTTGGGCGGTTTTCAACCGTTGTTGAATTTGGATGATCTTCTCGGTAGTTTCTTGTATTATCTCTGGACCCGTAATCTGTCTATCCCCCACTTCACTCCAATAAATCGGAGACCTGCACTTTCTACCATAAAGTGCTTCAAATGGCGCCATCTCAATACTTGAATGATAGCTGTTGTTGTAGGAAAATTCTGCTAACGGTAGATGTCGATCCCAACTATTTCCGAAATCAATAACACATGCTCGTAGCATGTCTTCAAGCGTTTGTATCGTCCTTTCTCTCTGCCCATCAGTTTGTGGATGATAGGCAGTACTCATATCTAGACGAGTTCCTAATGCTTGTTGTAATATCTGCCAGAATCTTGAAATAAATCTGCCATCCCTATCAGAGATAATAGAGATTGGTATTCTATATCTGGAGACACCTTCCTTCAAATATAGTCGTGCTAACTTCTCCATCTTGTCATCTTCTCTTATTGGCAGGAAGTGTGCTGATTTGGTGAGACGATCAACTATTACCCAAATAGTATCAAAACCACTTGCAGTCTTTGGCAATTTTGTGATGAAATCCATGGTAATGTTTTCCCATTTCCATTCCGGGATTTCAGGTTGTTATAGTAGACCTGATGGTTTATGATGTTCAGCTTTGACCTTAGAACACGTCAAACATTCTCCTACATATTTAGCAATATCGGCTTTCATACCTGGCCACCAAAAATGTTTCTTAAGATCCTTGTACATCTTCCCCGTTCCAGAATGTATTGAGTATCTGGTTTTATGAGCTTCTCTAAGTACCATTTCTCTCATATCTCCAAATTTTGGTACCCAAATTCTTTCAGCCCTATACCGGGTTCCGTCTTCCTGAATATTAAGATGCTTCTCCGATCCTTTGGGTATTTCATCCTTTAAATTTCCCTCTTTTAAAACTCCTTGTTGCGCCTCCTTTATTTGAGTAGTAAGGTTATTGTGAATCATTATATTCATAGATTTTACTCGAATGGGTTCTCTGTCCTTCCTGCTCAAGGCGTCGGCTACCACATTTGCCTTCCCCGGGTGGTAACGAATCTCAAAGTCGTAATCATTCAACAATTCAATCCACCTACGCTGCCTCATATTCAGTTGTTTCTGATTAAATATGTGTTGAAGACTTTTGTGGTCGGTATATATAATACTTTTGACCCCATATAAGTAGTGCCTCCAAGTCTTTAATGCAAAAACAATCGCGCCTAATTCCAAATCATACGTCGTATAATTTTGTTCGTGAATCTTCAATTGTCTAGACGCATAAGCAATCACCTTCGTTCGTTGCATTAATACACAACCGAGACCTTGCTTTGATGCGTCACAATAAATCACAAAATCATCATTCCCTTCAGGCAATGACAATATAGGTGCCGTAGTTAGCTTTTTCTTCAATAACTGGAACACTTCCTCTTGTTCATCCTTCCATTCAAATTTCTTCCCTTTATGCGTTAATGCAGTCAAGGATTTTGCTATTTTGGAGAAATCTTGGATGAATCTTCTGTAGTAACCTGCCAATCCTAAAAATTGACGTATATGCTTCGGAGTTTTTGGGGTTTCCCACTTTTCAACGATTTCGATCTTTGTCGAGTCCACCTGGATACCTTCTTTGTTCACTATGTGACCGAGGAATTGAACTTCTTCCAACCAAAATGCACACTTTGAAAACTTAGCGTACAGTTTTTCTTTCCTCAATACTTCTAGCACTTTTCTCAAATGTTCTTCGTGCTCTTGATCATTCTTTGAGTAAATAAGTATGTCATCGATGAAAACAATGACAAACTTGTCAAGATATGGCCCACACACTCGGTTCATAAGGTCCATGAACACAGCTGGTGCGTTAGTCAATCCAAACAGCATAACCATAAACTCGTAATGACCATAACGCGTCCTAAAAGCAGTTTTTGGAATATCATCCTCCTTTACTCGCATTTGATGATATCCAGAACGTAAATCGATCTTCGAATAAATCGACGAGCCTTGTAGTTGATCAAATAAGTCGTCAATTCTCGGCAGTGGATAACGGTTTTTGATGGTAAGTTTGTTCAACTCTCTGTGGTCAATACACAACCTAAATGTACCATCCTTCTTTTTGACAAACAAAACAGGAGCCCCCCATGGTGATGTGCTTGGTCGAATGAAACCACATTCTAATAGTTCTTGCAGTTGGCTTTGCAGTTCTTTCATCTCGCTGGGTGCGAGTCTATAAGGAGCACGAGCTATTGGTGCAGCTCCTGGTACAAGATCTATTTGAAATTCAATGGATCGATGTGGGGGTAATCCCGGTAATTCTTTCGGAAATACATCGGGAAATTCTTTTGCGACGGGAACATCATTGATGCTCTTTTCTTCAGTTTGTACTTTCTCTACGTGTGCTAGAACAGCATAGCAACCTTTTCTTATTAGTTTTTGTGCCTTCAAATTACTAATAAGATGTAGCTTCGTGTTACCCTTTTCTCCGTACACCATTAAGGGTTTTTCTTTTTCTCGTATAATGCGAATTGCATTTTTGTAACAAACGATATCTGCTTTCACTTCTTTCAACCAGTCCATACCGATTATCACATCAAAACTCCCTAACTCTACTGGTATCAAGTCAATCTTAAATGTTTCGCTAACCAGTTTAATTTCTCGATTTCGACATATATTATCTGCTGAAATTAATTTACCATTTGCTAATTCGAGTAAAAATTTACTATCCAAAGGCGTCAATGGGCAACTTAATTTAGCACAAAAATCTCTACTCATATAGCTTCTATCCGCACCAGAATCAAATAAAACGTAAGCAGATTTATTGTCAATAAGAAACGTACCCGTAACAAGCTCCGGGTCTTCCTGTGCCTCTGCCGCATTAATATTGAAAACTCTTCCACGGACTTGTCCATTCGTGTTCTCCTGGTTCGGGCAATTTCTAATAATGTGGCCCGGTTTTCCACATTTATAACAAACTACATTGGCATAACTTGCTCCGACACTACTTGCTCCGCCATTACTCGTTCCGACACCATTTGTTCCTTTCGTTCTGTTAACCCCTGGTCCGTAGACCTCACACTTCGCCGCGCTATGACCATTTCTTTTACACTTGTTGCAAAATTTGGTGCAGAACCCCGAGTGATACTTTTCACACCTTTGGCATAGCTGCTTCTGATTGTTGTTGTTGTTGCGGTTATTATTGTTGTTGGGATGATTGTTGTAGTTGCTGTTGCTGTTGTTGTTGTTGTTGTTGTTGTTGTTGTTGTTGTTGTTGTTGGGCCGTTTGTTGTAGTTGCGATTGATGTTGCGATTGTTGGGATAGTTGTTGCGATTATTATTGTAATTGCTGTTGTTGTTGTATTGGTGATTCTTATCACCGTTTTCCTCCCACTTTCTTTTGACTTGCTTCACATTGGCCTCTTCAGCCGTCTGTTCTTTAATTCTTTCCTTAATCTGGTTCACCAGTTTTTGAGCCATTCTACATGCCTGTTGTATGGTGGCGGGCTCGTGTGAACTTATATCTTCTTGGATTCTTTCCGGTAATCCTTTCACAAACGCGTCGATCTTCTCTTCCTCATCTTCAAACGCTCCCGGACACAATAGGCACAATTCTGTGAATCGTCTTTCGTACGTGGTAATATCAAATCCTTGGGTTCGTAACCCTCTAAGTTCTATCTTGAGCTTATTGACCTCGGTTCTGGGACGGTACTTCTCGTTCATCAAGTGCTTGAATGCTGAACACGGTAGTGCGTATGCATCATCTTGTCCCACTTGCTCTAGATAGGTATTCCACCATGTTAACGCAGAACCTGTGAAGGTATGCATAGCGTACTTCACTTTGTCCTCTTCAGTACACTTACTTATGGCAAACACCGATTCGACCTTCTCGGTCCACTGTTTCAATCCGATCGGTCCTTCGGTTCCATCAAATTCCAAAGGTTTGCAGGCAGTGAATTCTTTGTAGGTGCATCCTACACGATTTCCTGTACTGCTAGATCCAAGGTTATTGTTGGTATGTAGTGCAGCCTGTACTGCGGCTATGTTTGAAGCTAGAAAAGTACGGAATTCCTCTTCATTCATATTCACGGTGTGTCGAGTAGTCGGTGCCATTTCCTTCAAAATAGTCAAATGGAACAAGTTAATCATACAGAATATTAAGAGTAGTTAGTAGTATTTCGTAGCATAATATGAACTCATTTATAAAAGCTCTTTCTTCATATTAGCATTTTATACTCTTTAATTCGGGTAGTACCTACCCGTTAAGTTCATACTTAGTAGCTAACATACCATTTCAACTACTACAATTCTATATGAAAAACTAATCACAACAAAAAAAATATCATACTCAAACCTTTATACAATAACTTGCAAACTTACAATACCACTATTTTACATATAGCATGAAATATAGCACATAAAACTTTGATACAAAGTAGTTGCGAAGATAATTCTAGTTAATAAATAAGGCGTTCAGCAAAGGCAACAAAGACACGTAATTCATACGTCCAGAAACAAGTCATGCATTCTGGTTTTACTAATACCACTTCCCATCCTTGGTCTTGCGGAACGTAACCGTTGTGACCGATAGTATGACAACGTGTTGTAACATCGTAAAAAGGGCGAAGGTTACGTAATGACCAACAGTCTCGTAATAACCTAAAAACCTCATTTCTTACCCCAATTACCGACTCCGTCACTTGTGGAAACGTTTTGTTTAATAGTTGTAGCCCGATGTTCTTTTTCTCACTTTGGTGAGAAGCGAACATTACTAACCCATAAGCATAACATGCTTCTTTATGTTGCATGTTAGCCGCTTTTTCTAAATCATGAAGTCCTATATTCGGATACATTGAGTCAAAATAATTTCTTAACCCGTTGCGTAAAATAGCATTTGGGTTCCCCGCAATATATGCGTCAAAGTAAACACATCGTAACTTATGGGTTTCCCAATGTGATATCCCCCATATTTCAAACGAAAGCCTTTTATAAACCAAGGCATTTTTGGAACGTTCTTCGAATGTCTTACAAACTGATTTTGCCATAAATAGTTGTGCCGAGGAATTCTAACCGACTCTAGACAAGATTTCATCAATCATGTCTCCGGGTAAGTCTTCTAAAATATTGGGTTGCCTATCCATTTTGTGTTTTTATACTGTAAAATAGACAAGAGTTAGATTCATAAAAGATACTTATTAATACAAGCAATTTTTACATATATCGTAAAGCATAAGCACACTATATTACATATATTACACCGCACAAATACAACTATCTTATTCCGACTCACTCGTTTCTTCTTTTTCGAACTTGGTTCTTTTTGCTAAGTTTTTAGGGATATATGATGTTCCCCTAATACGAGCCGTGGTTTTCCACATTGGTCTAGAAAAACCTGGTGGTTTAGAGGTTCCCGGGTTATTGTTACAACTTAAGAAATACGGGTGTTGACGATACATATAAAGTTCATCGGGGTTAGAATCAGATTTCTCTATTTTTATGCCCTTTCCCTTATTGTTCTGTTTTGTCTTTTTAAATTCAGTTGGGGTAATTTCTATAACATCATCGGAATCCTCGTCGGGATCCGATTCATCGGAGAATTGGTAATCCTCCCAATATTTTGCTTCCTTGGCGGAAACACCGTTGACCATAATTAACTTTGGTCGGTTGGTTGAGGATTTTCTTCTACTTAACCGTTTTATTATTTCCCCCACTGGTTCTTCTTCCGGTTCCAATTCTTCTTCCGGTTCCGATTCTTCTTCCGGTTTCGACTCTTCTTCCGGTTCCTCTTCGGGAACTTGTGAATCAGTCCACGAATCATTCCAATTTACATTTGACTCTTCATTATTATTAGGTGAGTCAATGGGACTAGTTCTAGAGGTAGACATCTATTACATAATATCAAACACGTTAAGAGATTAATATATCACATAATATTCACATGTTAAAAATATATAGTTTCCAACAAAATTTGTTAAGCAATCTTTTTTTTTTCAAGTAAACACGGTCGAAGTCCAGACTCACTAATGCATCCTAACAAACTCGATAAGACACACTAATGCAAAATTCTGGTTCTCTAAAAGCAACGCTCGGATACCAACTGAAATGTCCCGTTCTTATTGATTAAAAACGTTCCATATTAATTGATTTCGTTGCGAGGTTTTGACCTCTATATGAGACGTTTTTCAAAGACTGCATTCATTTTTAAAACAAACCATAACCTTTATTTCATAAATAAAGGTTTAAAAAGCTTTACGTAGATTATCAAATAATGATAATCTAAAATATCCTGTTTACACACGACCATTACATAATGGTTTACAATACAAATATTTTACATCGAAATCAGTTTCTTGAATGCAGTTTTTACACAATATCATACAAACATGGACTCCAAATCTTGTCCTTATTTTAGTATGCAACAGCGGAAGCTCTTAGTATTCACCTGAGAATAAACATGCTTTAAACGTCAACAAAAATGTTGGTGAGTTATAGGTTTAACCTATATATATCAAATCGTAACAATAGACCACAAGATTTCATATTTCAATACACATCCCATACATAGAGATAAAAATCATTCATATGGTGAACACCTGGTAACCAACATTAACAAGATGCATATATAAGAATATCCCCATCATTCCGGGACTCCCTTCGGATATGATATAAATTTCGAAGTACTAAAGCATCCGGTACTTTGGATGGGGTTTGTTAGGCCCAATAGATCTATCTTTAGGATTCGCGTCAATTAGGGTGTCTGTTCCCTAATTCTTAGATTACCAGACTTAATAAAAAGGGGCATATTCGATTTCGATAATTCAACCATAGAATGTAGTTTCACGTACTTGTGTCTATTTTGTAAATCATTTATAAAACCTGCATGTATTCTCATCCCAAAAATATTAGATTTTAAAAGTGGGACTATAACTCACTTTCACAGATTTTTACTTCGTCGGGAAGTAAGACTTGGCCACTGGTTGATTCACGAACCTATAACAATATATACATATATATCAAAGTATGTTCAAAATATATTTACAACACTTTTAATATATTTTGATGTTTTAAGTTTATTAAGTCAGCTGTCCTCGTTAGTAACCTACAACTAGTTGTCCACAGTTAGATGTACAGAAATAAATCGATAAATATTATCTTGAATCAATCCACGACCCAGTGTATACGTATCTCAGTATTGATCACAACTCAAACTATATATATTTTGGAATCAACCTCAAACCTGTATAGCTAACTCCAACATTCACATATAGAGTGTCTATGGTTGTTGCGAAATATATATAGATGTGTCGACATGATAGGTCGAAACATTGTATACGTGTCTATGGTATCTCAAGATTACATAATATATAATACAAGTTGATTAAGTTATGGTTGGAATAGATTTGTTACCAATTTTCACGTAGCTAAAATGAGAAAAATTATCCAATCTTGTTTTACCCATAACTTCTTCATTTTAAATCCGTTTTGAGTGAATCAAATTGCTATGGTTTCATATTGAACTCTATTTTATGAATCTAAACAGAAAAAGTATAGGTTTATAGTCGGAAAAATAAGTTACAAGTCGTTTTTGTAAAGGTAGTCATTTCAGTCGAAAGAACGACGTCTAGATGACCATTTTAGAAAACATACTTCCACTTTGAATTTAACCATAATTTTTAGATATAGTTTCATGTTCATAATAAAAATCATTTTCCCAGAATAACAACTTTTAAATCAAAGTTTATCATAGTTTTTAATTAACTAACCCAAAACAGCCCGCGGTGTTACTACGACGGCATAAATCCGGTTTTACAGTATTTTTTGTGTTTTCAGGTTTTAAATCATTAAGTTAGCATATCATATAGATATAGAACATGTGTTTAGTTGATTTTAAAAGTCAAGTTAGAAGGATTAACTTTTATTTGCGAACAAGTTTAGAATTAACTAAACTATGTTCTAGTGATTACAAGTTTAAACCTTCGAATAAGATAGCTTTATATGTATGAATAGAATGATGTTATGAACATCATTACTACCTCAAGTTCCTTGGATAAACCTACTGGAAATGAGAAAAATAGATCTAGCTTCAAAGGATCCTTGGATGGCTTGAAAGTTCTTGAAGCAGAATCATGACACGAAAACAATTTCAAGTAAGATTTCCACTCGAAATAAGATTGTTATAGTTATAGAAATTGAATTAAAGTTTGAATATGATTATTACCTTGTATTAGAAAGATAACCTACTATAAGTAACAAAGGTTTCTTGATCTTGGATGATTACTTGGAATGGATTTAGAAAACTTGGAAGTAAACTTGCAATCTTGGAAGTATTCTTGATTTTATGAAACTAGAACTTTTGGAATTTATGAAGAACACTTAGAACTTGAAGATAGAACTTGAGAGAGATCAATTAGATGAATAAAATTGAAGAATGAAAGTGTTTTTAGGTGTTTTTGGTCGTTGGTGTATGGATTAGATATAAAGGATATGTAATTTTGTTTTCATGTAAATAAGTCATGAATGATTACTCATATTTTTGTAATTTTATGAGATATTTCATGCTAGTTGCCAAATGATGGTTCCCACATGTGTTAGGTGACTCAAATGGGCTGCTAAGAGCTAATCATTGGAGTGTATATACCAATAGTACATACATCTAAAAGCTGTGTATTGTACGAGTACGAATACGGGTGCATACGAGTAGAATTGTTGATGAAACTGAACGAGGATGTAATTGTAAGCATTTTTGTTAAGTAGAAGTATTTTGATAAGTGTCTTGAAGTCTTTAAAAAGTGTATGAATACATATTAAAACACTACATGTATATACATTTTAACTGAGTCGTTAAGTCATCGTTAGTCGTTACATGTAAATGTTGTTTTGAAACCTTTAGGTTAACGATCTTGTTGAATGTTGTTAACCCATTGTTTATTATAACAAATGAGATGTTAAATTGTTATATTATCATGATATTATGATATATAATATATCTTAGTATGATATATATACAGTTAAATGTCGTTACAACGATAATCGTTACATATATGTCTCGTTTCGAAATCATTAAGTTAGTAGTCTTATTTTTACATATGTATTTCATTGTTATTACACTTAATAATATATTTACTTATCATTTAACATAATTAACCAAGTGTATCAATATCTTAATATGATTCATATGTACCTAGTAAGACGTTGTTATAACGATAATCGTTATATATATCGTTTTCGAGTTTCTTAAATTAATAGTCTCATTTTTATGTATATAACTCATTGTTAAAATACCTAATGAGATACATACTTATAATAAAATCATGTTAACTATATATATAACCATATATATGTCATCGTATAGTTTTTACAAGTTTTAACGTTCATGAATCACCGGTCAACTTGGGTGGTCAATTGTCTATATGAAACCTATTTAAATTAATCAAGTCTTAACAAGTTTGATTGCTTAACATATTGGAAACACTTAATCATGTAAATAACAATTTCATTTAATATATATATAAACATGGAAAAGTTCGGGTCACTACAATGTAACTCCTGTTCATGAATTCTTGAGTGTTCTATTACATGGTGAACGGGAAATATTATGTAGGCAATAAAAAATTGTGGTTCTGGTTCATAGTATGGCACGTGTTGATCATAATGTTGCTGTTGTTCAGGTTGTGGTTCCGGTTGCGGTTCTTAATCAGGTTCTTGTTCAGGTTGTCTAGATGATGATGCACCGTCCATATCTATATTTCTCTGCAAAACACATTAAACACAAAATTTGCGCATCCAAATATGCATTAGTGTTTAACGACTCGTTTATACAGATTATAAACGATTCATAATAGTTGATTACATTGCGAGGTACTGACCTCTATATGATACGTTTTACAAACATTACATTCTTTTAAAAAGACTAACTTTCATTTCAACGAAAGTTTACAAATATGCATACCAATGATATTACCATGTTCCTAGATATAATTGACTAATCTGACATTCATCTATTAACAATCTTTTTGAACTCAAATGATTTGAATGCAACGTCTTTTGAAATATACCATGAATGACTAACAGTAATATCTCTAAAATGAGCAAATGCACAGCGGAAGATTTCTTTCATACCTGAGAATAAACATGCTTAAAAGTGTCAACCAAAAGTTTGGTGAGTTCATTTTTATCATAATCAATCATTTTCATAATAGTAATAGACCACAAGATTTCAGTTTCCATAAATATCCGTACACTCGCAAGTGTATAAAAGTATTATATAAGTTGTAGGCACCCGGTAACAAGCCTTAACGTTCATGTTTTACCCTCTGAAGTACACCGGATCAGGTGCGTTTAAATAGCCTCGAAGTACTAAAGCATCCCATAGTCAGGATGGGGTTTGTCAGACCCAATAGATCTATCTTTAGGATTCGCGCCTACCAGTCATACACCAGTAGTTATAGTTACCAAGCTAAGGGGATATTTCTGGTTTAAACCCACGTAGAATTAGTTTTAGTACTTGTGCCTATTTCGTAAAACGGTTATAAAATACGCATGTATTCTCAGTCCCAAAAATATATATAAAAAGGAAGTAATGAAACTCACGTATCAATATTGTGGTTCAATATTGTAGGAAAAGTGTGCAGACTGAAATGTCCCGTTCTTATTGATTAAAAACGTTCCATATTAATTGATTTCGTTGCGAGGTTTTGACCTCTATATGAGACGTTTTTCAAAGACTTCATTCATTTTTAAAACAAACCATAACCTTTATTTCATAAATAAAGGTTTAAAAAGCTTTACATAGATTATCAAATAATGATAATCTAAAATATCCTGTTTACACACGACCATTACATAATGGTTTACAATACAAATATGTTACATAGAAATCAGTTTCTTGAATGCAGTTTTTACACAATATCATACAAACATGGACTCCAAATCTTGTCCTTATTTTAGTATGCAACAGCGGAAGCTCTTAGTATTCACCTGAGAATAAACATGCTTTAAACGTCAACAAAAATATTGGTGAGTTATAGGTTTAACCTATATATATCAAATCGTAACAATAGACCACAAGATTTCATATTTCAATACACATCCCATACATAGAGATAAAAATCATTCATATGGTGAACACCTGGTAACCGACATTAACAAGATGCATATATAAGAATATCCCCATCATTCCGGGACACCCTTCGGATATGATATAAATTTCGAAGTACTAAAGCATCCGGTACTTTGGATGGGGTTTGTTAGGCCCAATAGATCTATCTTTAGGATTCGCGTCAATTAGGGTGTCTGTTCCCTAATTCTTAGATTACCAGACTTAATAAAAAAGGGCATATTCGATTTCGATAATTCAACCATAGAATGTAGTTTCACGTACTTGTGTCTATTTTGTAAATCATTTATAAAACCTGCATGTATTCTCATCCCAAAAATATTAGATTTTAAAAGTGGGACTATAACTCACTTTCACAGATTTTTACTTCGTCGGGAAGTAAGACTTGGCCACTGGTTGATTCACGAACCTATAACAATATATACATATATATCAAAGTATGTTCAAAATATATTTACAACACTTTTAATATATTTTGATGTTTTAAGTTTATTAAGTCAGCTGTCCTCGTTAGTAACCTACAACTAGTTGTCCACAGTTAGATGTACAGAAATAAATCGATAAATATTATCTTAAATCAATCCACGACCCAGTGTATACGTATCTCAGTATTGATCACAACTCAAACTATATATATTTTGGAATCAACCTCAACCCTGTATAGCTAACTCCAACATTCACGTATAGAGTGTCTATGGTTGTTCCAAAATATATAAAGATGTGTCGACATGATAGGTCGAAACATTGTATACGTGTCTATGGTATCTCAAGATTACATAATATACAATACAAGTTGATTAAGTTATGGTTGGAATAGATTTGTTATCAATTTTCACGTAGCTAAAATGAGAAAAATTATCCAATCTTGTTTTACCCATAACTTCTTCATTTTAAATCCATTTTGAGTGAATCAAATTGCTATGGTTTCATATTAAACTCTATTTTATGAATCTAAACATAAAAAGTATAGGTTTATAGTCGGAAAAATAAGTTACTAGTCGTTTTTGTAAAGGTAGTCATTTCAGTCGAAAGAACGACATCTAGATGACCATTTTAGAAAACATACTTTCACTTTGAGTTTAACCATAATTTTTGGCTATAGTTTCATGTTCATAATAAAAATAATTTTCCCAGAATAACAACTTTTAAATCAAAGTTTATCATAGTTTTTAATTAACTAACCCAAAACAGCCCGCGGTGTTACTACGACGGCGTAAATCCGGTTTTACGATGTTTTTCGTGTTTCCAGGTTTTAAATCATTAAGTTAGCATATCATATAGATATAGAACATGTGTTTAGTTGATTTTAAAAGTCAAGTTATAAGGATTAACTTTTATTTGCAAACAAGTTTAGAATTAACTAAACTATGTTCTAGTGATTACAAGTTTAAATCTTCGAATAAGATAGCTTTATATGTATGAATAGAATGATGTTATGAACATCATTACTACCTCAAGTTCCTTGGATAAAGCTACTGTAAATGAGAAAAATAGATCTAGCTTCAAAGGATCCTTGGATGGCTTGAAAGTTCTTGAAGCAGAATCATGACACGAAAATAATTTCAAGTAAGATTTCCACTCGAAATAAGATTGTTATAGTTATAGAAATTGAATTAAAGTTTGAATATGATTATTACATTGTATTAGAAAGATAACCTACTGTAAGTAACAAAGGTTTCTTAATCTTGGATGATTACTTGGAATGGATTTAGAAAACTTGGAAGTAAACTTGCAATCTTGGAAGTATTCTTGATTTTATGAAACTAGAACTTTTGGAATTTATGAAGAACACTTAGAACATGAAGATAGAACTTGAGAGAGATCAATTAGATGAAGAAAATAGAAGAATGAAAGTGTTTGTAGGTGTTTTTGGTCGTTGGTGTATGGATTAGATATAAAGGATATGTAATTTTGTTTTCATGTAAATAAGTCATGAATGATTACTCATATTTTTGTAATTTTATGAGATATTTCATGCTAGTTGCCAAATGATGGTTCCCACATGTGTTAGGTGACTCACATGGGCTGCTAAGAGCTGATCATTGGAGTGTATATACCAATAGTACATACATCTAAAAGCTGTGTATTGTACGAGTACGAATACGGGTGCATACGAGTAGAATTGTTGATGAAACTGAACGAGGATGTAATTGTAAGCATTTTTGTTAAGTAGAAGTATTTTGATAAGTGTCTTGAAGTCTTTAAAAAGTGTATGAATACATATTAAAACACTACATGTATATACATTTTAACTGAGTCGTTAAGTCATCGTTAGTCGTTACATGTAAATGTTGTTTTGAAACCTTTAGGTTAACGATCTTGTTGAATGTTGTTAACCCATTGTTTATTATAACAAATGAGATGTTAAATTGTTATATTATCATGATATTATGATATATAATATATCTTAGTATGATATATATACAGTTAAATGTCGTTACAACGATAATCGTTACATATATGTCTCGTTTCGAAATCATTAAGTTAGTAGTCTTATTTTTACATATGTATTTCATTGTTAATACACTTAATAATATATTTACTTATCATTTAACATAATTAACCAAGTGTATCAATATCTTAATATGATTCATATGTACCTAGTAAGACGTTGTTATAACGATAATCGTTATATATATCGTTTTCGAGTTTCTTAAATTAATAGTCTCATTTTTATGTATATAACTCATTGTTAAAATACCTAATGAGATACATACTTATAATAAAATCATGTTAACTATATATATAACCATATATATGTCATCGTGTAGTTTTTACAAGTTTTAACGTTCGTGAATCACCGGTCAACTTGGGTGGTCAATTGTCTATATGAAACCTATTTCAATTAATCAAGTCTTAACAAGCTTGATTACTTAACATATTGGAAACACTTATTCATGTAAATAACAATTTCATTTAATATATATATAAACATGGAAAAGTTCGGGTCACTACAATGTAACTCCTGTTCATGAATTCTTGAGTGTTCTATTACATGGTGAACGGGAAATATTATGTAGGCAATAAAAAATTGTGGTTCTGGTTCATAGTATGGAACGTGTTGATCATAATGTTGCTGTTGTTCAGGTTGTGGTTCCGGTTGCGGTTCTTGATCAGGTTCTTGTTCAGGTTGTCTAGATGATGATGCACCGTCCATATCTATATTTCTCTGCAAAACACATTAAACACAAAATTTGTGCATCCAAATATGCATTAGTGTTTAACGACCCGTTTATACAGATTATAAACGATTCATAATAGTTGATTACATTGCGAGGTACTGACCTCTATATGATACGTTTTACAAACATTACATTCTTTTAAAAAGACTAACTTTCATTTCAACGAAAGTTTACAAATATGCATACCAATGATATTATCATGTTCCTAGATATAATTGACTAATCTGACATTCATCTATTAACAATCTTTTTGAACTCAAATGATTTGAATGCAACGTCTTTTGAAATATACCATGAATGACTCCCAGTAATATCTCTAAAATGAGCAAATGCACAGCGGAAGATTTCTTTCATACCTGAGAATAAACATGCTTAAAAGTGTCAATCAAAAGTTTGGTGAGTTCATTTTTATCATAATCAATCATTTCCGTAATAGTAATAGACCACAAGATTTCAGTTTCCATAAATATCCGTACACTCGCAAGTGTATAAAAGTATTATATAAGTTGTAGGCACCCGGTAACAAGCCTTAACGTTCATGTTTTACCCTCTGAAGTACACCGGATCAGGTGCGTTTAAATAGCCTCGAAGTACTAAAGCATCCCATAGTCAGGATGGGGTTTGTCAGACCCAATAGATCTATCTTTAGGATTCGCGCCTACCAGTCATACACCAGTAGTTATAGTTACCAAGCTAAGGGGATATTTCTGGTTTAAACCCACGTAGAATTAGTTTTAGTACTTGTGCCTATTTCGTAAAACGGTTTTAAAATAAGCATATATTCTCAGTCCCAAAAATATATATATAAAAAGGAAGTAATGAAACTCACGTATCAATATTGTGGTTCAATATTGTAGGAAAAGTGTGCAGACTAAAATGTCCCGTTCTTATTGATTAAAAATGTTCCATATTAATTGATTTCGTTGCGAGGTTTTGACCTCTATATGAGACGTTTTTCAAAGACTGCATTCATTTTTAAAACAAACCATAACCTTTATTTCATAAATAAAGGTTTAAAAAGCTTTACGTAGATTATCAAATAATGATTTACAATACAAATATGTTACATCGAAATCAGTTTCTTGAATGCAGTTTTTACACAATATCATACAAACATGGACTCCAAATCTTGTCCTTATTTTAGTATGCAACAGCGGAAGCTCTTAGTATTCACCTGAGAATAAACATGCTTTAAACGTCAACAAAAATGTTGGTGAGTTATAGGTTTAACCTATATATATCAAATCGTAACAATAGACCACAAGATTTCATATTTCAATACACATCCCATATATAGAGATAAAAATCATTCATATGGTGAACACCTGGTAACCGACATTAACAAGATGCATATATAAGAATATCCCCATCATTCCGGGACTCCCTTCGGATATGATATAAATTTCGAAGTACTAAAGCATCCGGTACTTTGGATGGGGTTTGTTAGGCCCAATAGATCTATATTTAGGATTCGCGTCAATTAGGGTGTCTGTTCCCTAATTCTTAGATTACCAGACTTAATAAAAAGGGGCATATTCGATTTCGATAATTCAACCATAGAATGTAGTTTCACGTACTTGTGTCTATTTTGTAAATCATTTATAAAACCTGCATGTATTCTCATCCCAAAAATATTAGATTTTAAAAGTGGGACTATAACTCACTTTCACATATTTTTACTTCGTCAGGAAGTAAGACTTGGCCACTGGTTGATTCACGAACCTATAACAATATATACATATATATCAAAGTATGTTCAAAATATATTTACAACACTTTTAATATATTTTGATGTTTTAAGTTTATTAAGTTAGCTGTCCTCGTTAGTAACCCAACTAGTTGTCCACAGTTAGATGTACAGAAATAAATCGATAAATATTATCTTGAATCAATCCACGACCCAGTGTATACGTATCTCAGTATTGATCACAACTCAAACTATATATATTTTGGAATCAACCTCAACCCTGTATAGCTAACTCCAACATTCACGTATAGAGTGTCTATGGTTGTTCCGAAATATATAAAGATGTGTCGACATGATAGGTCGAAACATTGTATACGTGTCTATGGCATCTCAAGATTACATAATATACAATACAAGTTGATTAAGTTATGGTTGGAATAGATTTGTTACCAATTTTCACGTAGCTAAAATGAGAAAAATTATCCAATCTTGTTTTACCCATAACTTCTTCATTTTAAATCCATTTTGAGTGAATCAAATTGCTATGGTTTCATATTGAACTCTATTTTATGAATCTAAACAGAAAAAGTATAGATTTATAGTCAGAAAAATAAGTTACTAGTCGTTTTTGTAAAGGTAGTCATTTCAGTCGAAAGAACGACGTCTAGATGACCATTTTAGAAAACATACTTCCACTTTGAGTTTAACCATAATTTTTGGATATAGTATCATGTTCATAATAAAAATAATTTTCCCAGAATAACAACTTTTAAATCAAAGTTTATCATAGTTTTTAATTAACTAACCCAAAACAGCCCGCGGTGTTACTACGACGGCGTAAATCCGGTTTTACGATGTTTTTCGTGTTTCCAGGTTTTAAATCATTAAGTTAGCATATCATATAGATATAGAACATGTGTTTAGTTGATTTTAAAAGTCAAGTTATAAGGATTAACTTTTATTTGCGAACAAGTTTAGAATTAACTAAACTATGTTCTAGTGATTACAAGTTTAAACCTTCGAATAAGATAGCTTTATATGTATGAATAGAATGATGTTATGAACATCATTACTACCTCAAGTTCCTTGGATAAACCTACTGGAAATGAGAAAAATAGATCTAGCTTCAAAGGATCCTTGGATGGCTTGAAAGTTCTTGAAGCAGAATCATGACACGAAAACAATTTCAAGTAAGATTTCCACTCGAAATAAGATTGTTATAGTTATAGAAATTGAATTAAAGTTTGAATATGATTATTACCTTGTATTAGAAAGATAACCTACTGTAAGTAACAAAGGTTTCTTGATCTTGGATGATTACTTGGAATGGATTTAGAAAACTTGGAAGTAAACTTGCAATCTTGGAAGTATTCTTGATTTTATGAAACTAGAACTTTTGGAATTTATGAAGAACACTTAGAACTTGAAGATAGAACTTGAGAGAGATCAATTAGATGAATAAAATTGAAGAATTAAAGTGTTTGTAGGTATTTTTGGTCGTTGGTGTATGGATTAGATATAAAGGATATGTAATTTTGTTTTCATGTAAATAAGTCATGAATGATTACTCATATTTTTGTAATTTTATGAGATATTTCATGCTAGTTGCCAAATGATGGTTCCCACATGTGTTAGGTGACTCACATGGGCTGCTAAGATCTGATCATTGGAGTGTATATACCAATAGTACATACATCTAAAAGCTGTGTATTGTACGAGTACGAATACGGGTGCATACGAGTAGAATTGTTGATGAAACTGGACGAGGATGTAATTGTAAGCATTTTTGTTAAGTAGAAGTATTTTGATAAGTGTCTTGAAGTCTTTAAAAAGTGTATGAATACATATTAAAACACTACATGTATATACATTTTAACTGAGTCGTTAAGTCATCGTTAGTCGTTACATGTAAATGTTGTTTTGAAACCTTTAGGTTAACGATCTTGTTGAATGTTGTTAACCCATTGTTTATTATAACAAATGAGATGTTAAATTGTTATATTATCATGATATTATGATATATAATATATCTTAGTATGATATACATACAGTTAAATGTCGTTACAACGATAATCGTTACATATATGTCTCGTTTCGAAATCATTAAGTTAGTAGTCTTATTTTTACATATGTATTTCATTTTTAATACACTTAATAATATATTTACTTATCATTTAACATAATTAACCAAGTGTATCAATATCTTAATATGATTCATATGTACCTAGTAAGACGTTGTTATAACGATAATCGTTATATATATCATTTTCGAGTTTCTTAAATTAATAGTCTCATTTTTATGTATATAACTCATTGTTAAAATACCTAATGAGATACATACTTATAATAAAATCATGTAACTATATATATAACCATATATATGTCATCGTATAGTTTTTACAAGTTTTAACGTTCGTGAATCACCGGTCAACTTGGGTGGTCAATTGTCTATATGAAACCTATTTCAATTAATCAAGTCTTAACAAGTTTGATTGTTTAACATGTTGGAAACACTTAATAATGTAAATAACAATTTCATTTAATATATATATAAACATGGAAAAGTTCGGGTCACTACAGTACCTATGTAGTGACCCGAACTTTTCCATGTTTATATATATATTAAATGAAATTGTTATTTACATGATTAAGTGTTTCCAACATGTTAAGCAATCAAACTTGTTAAGACTTGATTAATTGAAATATGTTTCATATAGACAATTGACCACCCAAGTTGACCGGTGATTCACGAACGTTAAAACTTGTAAAAACTATATGATGACATATATATAGATATATATATATAGTTAACATGATACTATGATAAGTAAACATATCATAAAGTATATTAACAATGAACAACATATGTAAAAACAAGACTACTAACTTAATAATTTTTAAACGAGACATATATGTAACGATTATCGTTGTAAAGACATTTAATGTATATATATATCATATTAAGAGATATTCATACATGATAATATCATGATAATATAATAATTTAAAATCTCATTTGATATTATAAACATTGGGTTAACAACATTTAACAAGATCGTTAACCTAAAGGTTTCAAAACAACACTTACATGTAACGACTAACGATGACTTAACGACTCAGTTAAAATGTATATACATGTAGTGTTTTAATATGTATTTATACACTTTTGAAAGACTTCAATACACTTATCAAAATACTTCTACTTAACAAAAATACATACAATTACATCCTCGTTCAGTTTCATCAACAATTCTACTCGTATGCACCCGTATTCGTACTCGTACAATACACAGCTTTTAGATGTATGTACTATTGGTATATACACTCCAATGATCAGCTCTTAGCAGAACATGTGATTCACCTAACACATGTGGGAACCATCATTTGGCAACTAGCATGAAATATCTCATAAAATTACAAAAATATGAGTAATCATTCATGACTTATTTACATGAAAACAAAATTACATATCCTTTATATCTAATCCATACACCAACGACCAAAAACACCTACAAACACTTTCATTCTTCAATTTTCTTCATCTAATTGATCTCTCTCAAGTTCTATCTTCAAGTTCTAAGTGTTCTTCATAAATTCTACAAGTTCTAGTTACATAAAATCAAGAATACTTTCAAGTTTGCTAGCTCACTTCCAATCTTGTAAGGTGATCATCCAACCTCAAGAAATCTTTGTTTCTTACAGTAGGTTATCATTCTAATACAAGGTAATAATCATATTCAAACTTTGGTTCAATTTCTATAACTATAACAATCTTTTTTCAAGTGATGATCTTACTTGAACATGTTTTCGTGTCATGATTCTGCTTCAAGAACTTCGAGCCATCCAAGGATCCGTTGAAGCTAGATCCATTTTTCTCTTTTCCAGTAGGTTTATCCAAGGAACTTAAGGTAGTAATGATGTTCATAACATCATTCGATTCATACATATAAAGCTATCTTATTCGAAGGTTTAAACTTGTAATCACTAGAACATAGTTTAGTTAATTCTAAACTTGTTCGCAAACAAAAGTTAATCCTTCTAACTTGACTTTTAAAATCAACTAAACACATGTTCTATATCTATATGATATGCTAACTTAATGATTTAAAACCTGGAAACACGAAAAATATCGTAAAACCGGATTTACGCCGTCGTAGTAACACCGCGGGCTGTTTTGGGTTAGTTAATTAAAAACTATGATAAACGTTGATTTAAAAGTTGTTATTATGGGAAAATGTTTTTTATTATGAACATGAAACTATATCCAAAAATTATGGTTAAACTCAAAGTGGAAGTATGTTTTCTAAAATGGTCATCTAGACGTCGTTCTTTCGACTGAAATGACTACCTTTACAAAAACGACTTGTAACTTATTTTTCCGACTATAAACCTATACTTTTTCTGTTTAGATTCATAAAATAGAGTTCAATATGAAACCATAGCAATTTGATTCACTCAAAACGGATTTAAAATGAAGAAGTTATGGGTAAAACAAGATTGGATAATTTTTCTCATTTTAGCTACGTGAAAATTGGCAACAAATCTATTCCAACCATAACTTAATCAACTTGTATTGTATATTATGTAATCTTTTGATACCATAGACACGTATACAATGTTTCGACCTATCATGTCGACACATCTATATATATTTCGGAACAACCATAGACACTCTATATGTAAATGTTGGAGTTAGCTATACAGGGTTGAGGTTGATTCCAAAATATATATAGTTTGAGTTGTGATCAATACTGAGATACGTATACACTGGGTCGTGGATTGATTCAAGATAATATTTATCGATTTATTTCTGTACATCTAACTGTGGACAACTAGTTGTAGGTTACTAACGAGGACAGCTAACTTAATAAACTTAAAACATCAAAATATATTAAAAGTGTTGTAAATATATTTTGAACATACTTTGATATATATGTATATATTGTTATAGGTTCGTGAATCAACCAGTGGCCAAGTCTTACTTCCCGATGAAGTAAAAATATGTGAAAGTGAGTTATAGTCCCACTTTTAAAATCTAATATTTTTGGGATGAGAATACATGCAGGTTTTATAAATGATTTACAAAATAGACACAAGTACGTGAAACTACATTCTATGGTTGAATTATCGAAATCGAATATGCCCCTTTTTATTAAGTCTGGTAATCTAAGAATTAGGGAACATACACCCTAATTGACGCGAATCCTAAAGATAGATCTATTGGGCCTAACAAACCCCATCCAAAGTACCGGATGCTTTAGTACTTCGAAATTTATATCATATCCGAAGGGTGTCCCGGAATGATGGGGATATTCTTATATATGCATCTTGTTAATGTCGGTTACCAGGTGTTCACCATATGAATGATTTTTATCTCTATGTATGGGATGTGTATTGAAATATGAAATCTTGTGGTCTACTATTATGATTTGATATATATAGGTTAAACCTATAACTCACCAACATTTTTGTTGACGTTTTAAGCATGTTTATTCTCAGGTGATTATTAAGAGCTTCCGCTATCGCATACTTAAATAAGGACGAGATTTGGAGTCCATGCTTGTATGATATTGTGTAAAAACTGCATTCAAGAAACTTATTTTGTTGTAACATATTTGTATTGTAAACCATTATGTAATGGTCGTGTGTAAACAGGATATTTTAGATTATCATTATTTGATAATCTACGTAAAGCTTTTTAAACCTTTATTGATGAAATAAAGGTTATGGTTTGTTTTAAAATGAATGCAGTCTTTGAAAAACGTCTCATATAGAGGTCAAAACCTCGCAACGAAATCAATTAATATGGAACGTTTTTAATCAATAAGAACGGGACATTTCAGTTGGTATCCGAGCGTTGGTCTTAGAGAACCAGAAAATTTGCATTAGTGTGTCTTATCGAGTTTGTTAGGATGCATTAGTGAGTCTGGACTTCGACCGTGTTTTCTTTAAAAATGATTGCTTAACATTTTTGTTGGAAACTATATATTATTAACATGTATATATTATGTGATATATTAATCTCTTAACATGTTTGATATTGTGTGATAGATGTCTACCTCTAGCACAAATCCCATTGACTCACCTAATAATAACGAAGAGTCGAATATATATTGGACTGATTCACAAGTTCCCGAAGAAGAACCGGAAGAAGAATCAGAACCGGAAGAAGAATCAGAACTGGAAGAGGAGGAACCGGAGGAGAAAATAGAACCGCTGGGGGAAATAATAAAACGGTTAATTAAAAGAAAATCCTCAACCAACCGACCAAGGTTAATTATGGTCAATGGTGTTTCCGCCAAGGAAGCAAAATATTGGGAGGATTACCAATTCTCCGATGAATCGGATTCCGACGAGAATTTCGATGATGTTATAGAAATTACCCCAACTGAATTTAAAAAGGCAAAAGAAAATAATAAGGGAAAGGGCATAAAAATACAGAAATCTAATTCCAACCCCGATGAAATTTATATGTATCGTCAACCCCCGAAGCCCTTAAGTTGTAACAATGACCCGGGAACCTCTAAACCACCAGGTTTTTCTAAACCGTTGTGGAAAACGACAGCTCGTATTAGGGGAACATCATATATCCCTAGAAACTTGGCAAAACGAACCAAAACCAAAGAAGAAGAAACGAGCAAGTCGGAATAAGATAGTTGTATTCGTGTGGTGTAATATATGTAATATAGTGTGCTTATGCTTTATGATATATGTAAAAATTGCTTGTATTAATAAGTATATTTTTTTTATGAATCTAACTCTTGTCTATTTTACAGTATAAAAACACAAAATGGATAGACAACCCAATATTTTAAGAGACCTACCCAGAGACATGATTGATGAAATCTTGTCTAGAGTCGGTCAGAATTCTTCGGCACAACTATTTACAGCGAAATCAGTTTGTAAGACATTCGAAGAACGTTCCAAGAATGTCTTGGTTTATAAGAGACTTTCGTTTGAAAGATGGGGGATATCACATTGGGAAACCCGTAAGTTACGATGTGTTTACTTTGACGCATATATTGAGGGGAACCCAAATGCTATTTTACACAACGGGTTAAGAAATTATTTTGACTCAATGTGTCCGAATATAGGACTTCATGATTTAGAAAAAGCGGCTAACATGCAACATAAAGAAGCATGCTATGCTTACGGGTTAGTAATGTTCGCTTCTCACCAAAGTGAGAAAAAGAACATCGGGCTACAACTATTAAACAAAACGTTCCCACAAGTGACGGAGTCGGTAATTGCGGTAAGAAATGAGGTTTTTAGGTTATTACGAGACTGTTGGTCATTACGTAACCCTCGTCCCTTTGACGACGTTACAACACGCTGTCTTATTAACGGCCATAACGGTTATGTTCCACAAGACCAAGGATGGGAAGTAGTTCTAGTAAAACCAGAATGCATGACTTGTTTCTGGACGTATGAATTACGTGTCTTTATTGCCTTTGCTGAACGACTTGTGTACTAGCTAGAATTATCTTCACAACTATCTTGTATCAAAGTTATTGTGTGCTATATTTTATGCTTTATGTAAAATAAGCGGTATTGTAAGTTTGTAAAATATTGTATAAAAGTTTGAACACGAAATATTATTATAATCAGTTTTTCATATAGAATTGTAGTAGTTGAATTGTATATTAGCTACTAAGTATGAACTTAACGGGTAGGTACTACCCGAATTTAAACTTATAAAACGCTAATATGAAGAAAAAGCTTTTATAAATGAGTTCATATTATGCTACGAAATACTATTAACTACTCTTAATATTCTGTATGATTAACTTGTTCCATTTGACTATTTTGAAGGAAATGGCACCGACTACTCGACACACCGTGAATATGAATGAAGAGGAATTCCGTACTTTTCTAGCTTCAAACATAGCCGCAGTACATGCTGCGCTACATACCAACAATAACCTTGGATCTAGCAGTACAGGAAATCGTGTAGGATGCACCTACAAAGAATTTACTGCCTGCAAACCTTTGGAATTTGATGGAACCGAAGGACCGATCGGATTGAAACGGTGGACCGAGAAGGTCGAATCGGTGTTTGCCATAAGTAAGTGTACTGAAGAGGACAAAGTGAAGTACGCTACGCATACCTTCACAGGTTCTGCGTTAACATGGTGGAATACCTATCTAGAGCAAGTGGGACAAGATGATGCGTACGCACTACCATGGTCAGCATTCAAGCACTTGATGAACGAGAAGTATCGTCCCAGAACCGAGGTCAATAAGCTCAAGACAGAACTTAGAGGGTTACGAACCCAAGGATTTGATATTACCACGTACGAAAGACGATTCACAGAATTGTGCCTATTGTGTCCGGGAGCGTTCGAAGATGAGGAAGAGAAGATCGACGCGTTTGTGAAAGGATTACCGGAAAGAATCCAAGAAGATATAAGTTCACACGAGCCCGCCTCCATACAACAGGCATGTAGAATGGCTCACAAACTAGTGAACCAGATTGAGGAAAGAATTAAAGAACAGATGGCTGAAGAGGCCAATGTGAAGCAAGTCAAAAGAAAGTGGGAGGAAAACGGTGATAAGAATCACCAATAGAACAACAATAGCAATTACAATAATAATCCCAACAATTATCCCAACAATCGCAACATCAATCGTAACTACAACAAACGGCCCAACAAGAACAACAATAACAACAACAACAACAACAGCAACTACAACAATCATCCTAACAACAATAACAACTGCAACAACAACAACAATCAGAAGCAGCTATGCCAAAGGTGTGAAAAGTATCACTCGGGGTTCTGCACCAAATTTTGCAACAAGTGTAAAAGAAATGGTCATAGCGCGGCGAAGTGTGAGGTCTACGGACCAGGGGTTAACAGAACGAAAGGAACAAATGGTGTCGGAATGAGTAATGGCGGAGCAAGTAGTGTCGGAGCAAGTTATGCCAATGTAGTTTGTTATAAATGTGGAAAACCGGGCCACATTATTAGAAATTGCCCGAACCAGGAGAACACGAATGGACAAGGCCGCGGAAGAGTTTTCAATATTAATGCGGCAGAGGCACAGGAAGACCCGGAGCTTGCTACGGGTACGTTTCTTATTGACAATAAATCTTCTTACGTTTTATTTGATTCGGGTGCGGATAGAAGCTATATGAGTAGAGATTTTTGTGCTAAATTAAGTTGCCCATTGACGCCGTTGGATAGTAAATTTTTACTCGAATTAGCAAACGGTAAATTAATTTCCGCAGATAATATATGCCGGAATCGAGAAATTAAACTGGGTAGCGAAATATTTAAGATTGATTTGATACCAGTAGAGTTAGAGATTTTTGATGTAATAGTTGGCATGGACTGGCTGAAGAAGGTGAAAGCAGAGATCGTATGTTATAAAAATGCAATTCGCATTGTACGAGAAAAAGGATAACCCTTAATGGTGTACGGAGAAAAGGGCAACACGAAGCTACATCTTATTAGTAATTTGAAGGCACAAAAACTAATAAGAAAAGGTTGCTATGCTGTTCTAGCACACGTCGAGAAAGTACAAACTGAAGAAAAGAGCATCAATGATGTTCCCATTGCAAAAGAATTTCCCGATGTATTTCCGAAAGAATTACCAGGATTACCCCCACATCGATCCGTTGAATTTCAAATAGATCTTGTACCAGGAGCTGCACCAATAGCTCGTGCTCCTTACAGACTCGCACCCAACGAGATGAAAGAACTGCAAAGCCAATTACAAGAACTTTTAGAGCGTGGTTTCATTCGACCAAGCACATCACCGTGGGGAGCTCCTGTTTTGTTTGTCAAGAAGAAAGATGGTACATTCAGGTTGTGTATCGACTACCAAGAGTTGAACAAACTTACCATCAAGAACTGCTACCCACTACCGAGAATCAACGACTTATTTGATCAACTACAAGGCTCGTCTGTTTATTCAAAGATTGACTTACGTTCCGGGTATCATCAAATGCGGGTGAAAGAAGATGATATTCCAAAGACTGCTTTCAGAACACGTTACGGTCATTACGAGTTTATGGTCATGCCGTTTGGTTTAACTAATGCACTAGCTGTGTTCATGGATATTATGAATCGAGTGTGTGGACCATACCTTGACAAGTTTGTCATTGTTTTCATTGATGACATACTTATTTACTCAAAGAATGACCAAGAACACGGTGAACATTTGAGAAAGGAGTTAGAAGTATTGAGGAAGGAAGAATTGTACGCTAAGTTTTCAAAGTGTGCATTTTGGTTGGAAGAAGTTCAATTCCTCGGTCACATAGTGAACAAAGAAGGTATTAAGGTGGATCCGGCAAAGATAGAAACTGTTGAAAAGTGGGAAACCTCGAAAACTCCGAAACACATACGCCAGTTTTTAGGACTAGCTGGTTACTACAGAAGGTTCATCTAAGACTTTTCCAGAATAGCAAAACCCTCGACTGCATTAACGCATAAAGGGAAGAAATATGAATGGAATGATGAACAAGAGAAAGCGTTTCAATTATTTAAGAAAAAGCTAACTACAGCACCTATATTGTCATTGCCTGAAGGGAATGATGATTTTGTGATTTATTGTGACGCATCAAAGCAAGGTTTCGGTTGTGTATTAATGCAACGGACGAAGGTGATTGCTTATGCGTCTAGACAATTGAAGATTCAAGAGCAAAATTATACGACGCATGATTTGGAATTAGGCGTGGTTGTTTTTGCATTAAAGACTTGGAGGCACTACTTATATGGGGTCAAAAGTATTATATATACCGACCACAAAAGTCTTCAACACATATTTAATCAGAAACAACTGAATATGAGGCAGCGTAGGTGGATTGAATTATTGAATGATTACGACTTTGAGATTCGTTACCACCCGGGGAAGGCAAATGTGGTAGCCGATGCCTTGAGCAGGAAGGACAGAGAACCCATTCGAGTAAAATCTATGAATATAATGATTCATAATAACCTTACTACTCAAATAAAGGAGGCGCAACAAGGAGTTTTAAAAGAGGGAAATTTAAAGGATGAAATACCCAAAGGATCGGAGAAGCATCTTAATATTCGGGAAGACGGAACCCGGTATAGGGATGAAAGGATTTGGGTACCAAAATTTGGAGATATGAGAGAAATGGTACTTAGAGAAGCTCATAAAACCAGATACTCAATACATCCTGGAACGGGGAAGATGTACAAGGATCTCAAGAAACATTTTTGGTGGTCGGGTATGAAAGCTGATGTTGCTAAATACGTAGGAGAATGTTTGACGTGTTCTAAGGTCAAAGCTGAGCATCAGAAACCATCAGGTCTACTTCAACAACCCGAAATCCCGGAATGGAAATGGGAAAACATTACCATGGATTTCATCACTAAATTGCCAAGGACTGCAAGTGGTTTTGATACTATTTGGGTAATAGTTGATCGTCTCACCAAATCAGCACACTTCCTGCCAATAAGAGAAGATGACAAGATGGAGAAGTTAGCACGACTGTATTTGAAGGAAGTCGTCTCCAGACATGGAATACCAATCTCTATTATCTCTGATAGGGATGGCAGATTTATTTCAAGATTCTGGCAGACATTACAGCAAGCATAGAGAACTCGTCTAGACATGAGTACTGCCTATCATCCACAAACTGATGGGCAGAGCGAAAGGATGATACAAACGCTTGAAGACATGCTACGAGCTTGTGTTATTGATATCGGAAACAGTTGGGATCGACATCTACCGTTAGCAGAATTTTCCTACAACAACAGCTACCATTCAAGCATTGAGATTGCGCTGTTTGAAGCACTTTATGGTAGAAAGTGCAGGTCTCTGATTTGTTGGAGTGAAGTAGGGGATAGACAGATTACGGGACCGGAGATAATACAAGAAACTACTGAGAAAATCATCCAAATTCAACAAAGATTGAAAACCGCCCAGAGTCGACAAAAGAGCTACGCGGACAGTAAAAGAAAAGATATAGAGTTTGAAATTGGAGAAATGGTCATGCTTAAGGTTTCACCTTGGAAAGGCATTGTTCGATTTGGTAAACGGGGGAAACTAAATCCAAGGTACATTGGATCATTCAAGATTATAGATCGTGTCGGACCAGTAGCTTACCAACTGGAGCTACCTCAACAACTCGCGGCTGTACATAACACTTTCCACGTCTCAAATTTGAAGAAATGTTTTGCTAAAGAAGATCTCACTATTCCGTTGGACGAAATCCAAATCAATGAAAAGCTTCAATTCATTGAAGAACCCGTCGAAATAATGGATCGTGAGGTTAAGAGACTTAAACAAAACAAGATACCGATTGTTAAGGTTCAATGGAATGCTCGTAGAGGACCCGAGTTCACCTGGGAGCATGAAGATCAGATGAAGAAGAAATACCCGCATTTATTTCCAGAAGATACGTCAACACCTCCAACTGCTTAAAATTTCGGGACGAAATTTATTTAACGGGTAGGTACTGTAGTGACCCGAACTTTTCCATGTTTATATATATATTAAATGAAATTGTTATTTACATGATTAAGTGTTTCCAACATGTTAAGCAATCAAACTTGTTAAGACTTGATTAATTGAAATATGTTTCATATAGACAATTGACCACCCAAGTTGACCGGTGATTCACGAACGTTAAAACTTGTAAAAACTATATGATGACATATATATGGATATATATATATAGTTAACATGATACTATGATAAGTAAACATATCATAAAGTATATTAACAATGAACTACATATGTAAAAACAAGACTACTAACTTAATGATTTTTAAACGAGACATATATGTAACGATTATCGTTGTAAAGGCATTTAATGTATATATATCATATTAAGAGATATTCATACATGATAATATCATGATAATATAATAATTTAAAATCTCATTTGATATTATAAACATTGGGTTAATAACATTTAACAAGATCGTTAACCTAAAGGTTTCAAAACAACACTTACATGTAACGACTAACGATGACTTAACGACTCAGTTAAAATGTATATACATGTAGTGTTTTAATATGTATTTATACACTTTTGAAAGACTTCAATACACTTATCAAAATACTTCTAATTAACAAAAATGCTTACAATTACATCCTCGTTCAGTTTCATCAACAATTCTACTCGTATGCACCCGTATTCGTACTCGTACAATACACAGCTTTTAGATGTATGTACTATTAGTATATACACTCCAATGATCAGCTCTTAGCAGCCCATGTGAGACACCTAACACATGTGGGAACCATCATCTGGCAACTAGCATGAAATATCTCATAAAATTACAAAAATATGAGTAATCATTCATGACTTATTTACATGAAAACAAAATTACATATCCTTTATATCTAATCCATACACCAATGACCAAAAACACCTACAAACACATTCATTCTTCAATTTTCTTCATCTAATTGATCTCTCTCAAGTTCTATCTTCAAGTTCTAAGTGTTCTTCATAAATTCTACAAGTTCTAGTTACATAAAATCAAGAATACTTTCAAGTTTGCTAGCTCACTTCCAATCTTGTAAGGTGATCATCCAACCTTAAGAAATCTTTGTTTCTTACAGTAGGTTATCATTCTAATACAAGGTAATAATCATATTCAAACTTTGGTTCAATTTCTATAACTATAACAATCTTTTTTCAAGTAATGATCTTACTTGAACATGTTTTCGTGTCATGATTCTGCTTTAAGAACTTCGAGCCATCCAAGGATCCGTTGAAGGTAGATCCATTTTTCTCTTTTACAGTAGGTTTATCCAAGGAACTTAAGGTAGTAATGATGTTCATAACATCATTCGATTCATACATATAAAGCTATCTTATTCAAAGCTTTAAACTTGTAATCACTAGAACATAGTTTAGTTAATTCTAAACTTGCTCGCAAACAAAAGTTAATCCTTCTAACTTGACTTTTAAAATCAACTAAACACATGTTCTATATCTATATGATATGCTAACTTAATGATTTAAAACCTGGAAACACGAAAAACATCGTAAAACCGGATTTACGCCGTCGTAGTAACACCGCGGGCTGTTTTGGGTTAGTTAATTAAAAACTATGATAAACGTTGATTTAAAAGTTGTTATTCTGGGAAAATTATTTTTATTACGAACTTGAAACTATATCCAAAAATTATGGTTAAACTCAAAGTGGAAGTATGTTTTCTAAAATGGTCATCTAGACGTCGTTCTTTCGACTGAAATGACTACCTTTACAAAAACGACTTGTAACTTATTTTTCCGACTATAAACCTATACTTTTTCTGTTTAGATTCATAAAATATAGTTCAATATGAAACCATAGCAATTTGATTCACTCAAAACGGATTTAAAATGAAGAAGTTATGGGTAAAACAAGATTGGATAATTTTTCTCATTTTAGCTACGTGAAAATTGGTAACAAATCTATTCCAACCATAACTTAATCAACTTGTATTGTATATTATGTAATCTTTTGATACCATAGACACGTATACAATGTTTCGACCTATCATGTCGATACATCTATATATATTTCAGAACAACCATAGACACTCTATATGTAAATGTTGGAGTTAGCTATACAGGGTTTAGGTTGATTCCAAAATATATATAGTTTGAGTTGTGATCAATACTGAGATACGTATACACTGGGTCGTGGATTGATTCAAGATAATATTTATCAATTTATTTCTGTACATCTAACTGTGGACAACTAGTTGTAGGTTACTAACGAGGACAGCTAACTTAATAAACTTAAAACATCAAAATATATTAAAAGTGTTGTAAATATATTTTGAACATACTTTGATATATATGTATATATTGTTATAGGTTCGTGAATCAACCAGTGGCCAAGTCTTACTTCCCGACGAAGTAAAAATATGTGAAAGTGAGTTATAGTCCCACTTTTAAAATCTAATATTTTTGGGATGAGAATACATGCAGGTTTTATAAATGATT
This sequence comes from Rutidosis leptorrhynchoides, assembly GCF_046630445.1. Classification (NCBI taxonomy): domain Eukaryota; kingdom Viridiplantae; phylum Streptophyta; class Magnoliopsida; order Asterales; family Asteraceae; genus Rutidosis; species Rutidosis leptorrhynchoides. The sequence continues at coordinate 67,690,821 of NC_092337.1, forward strand.
TACAAAATAGACACAAGTACGTGAAACTACATTCTATGGTTGAATTATCGAAATCGAATATGCCCCTTTTTATTAAGTCTGGTAATCTAAGAATTAGGGAACAGACACCCTAATTGACGCGAATCCTAAAGATAGATCTATTGGGCCTAACAAACCCCATCCAAAGTACCGGATGCTTTAGTACTTCGAAATTTATATCATATCCGAAGGGTGTCCCGGAATGATGGGGATATTCTTATATATGCATCTTGTTAATGTCGGTTACCAGGTGTTCACCATATGAATGATTTTTATCTCTATGTATGGGATGTGTATTGAAATATGAAATCTTGTGGTCTACTATTATGATTTGATATATATAGGTTAAACCTATAACTCACCAACATTTTTGTTGACGTTTTAAGCATGTTTATTCTCAGGTGATTATTAAGAGCTTCCGCTGTCGCATACTTAAATAAGGACGAGATTTGGAGTCCATGCTTGTATGATATTTTGTAAAAACTGCATTCAAGAAACTTATTTTGTTGTAACATATTTGTATTGTAAACCATTATGTAATGGTCGTGTGTAAACAGGATATTTTAGATTATCATTATTTGATAATCTACGTAAAGCTTTTTAAACCTTTATTGATGAAATAAAAGTTATGGTTTGTTTTAAAATGAATGCAGTCTTTGAAAAATGTCTCATATAGAGGTCAAAACCTCGCAACGAAATCAATTAATATGGAACGTTTTTAATCAATAAGAACGGGACATTTCAACCTACCCGTTAAATAAATTTCGTCCCGAAATTTTAAGCAGTTGGAGGTGTTGACGTATCTTCTGGAAATAAATGCGGGTATTTCTTCTTCATCTGATCTTCTCGTTCCCAGGTGAACTCGGGTCCTCTACGAGCATTCCATCGAACCTTAACAATTGGTATCTTGTTTTGCTTAAGTCTTTTAACCTCACGATCCATTATTTCGACGGGTTCTTTGATGAATTGAAGTTTTTCATTGATTTGGATTTCATCTAATGGAATAGTGAGATCTTCTTTAGCAAAACATTTCTTCAAATTTGAGACGTGGAAATTGTTATGTACAGCCGCGAGTTGTTGAGGTAGCTCCAGTTGGTAAGCTACTGGTCCGACATGATCTATAATCTTGAATGGTCCAATGTACCTTGGATTTAGTTTCCCCCGTTTACCAAATCGAACAACGCCTTTCCAAGGTGAAACCTTAAGCATGACCATTTCTCCAATTTCAAACTCTATATCTTTTCTTTTACTGTCCGCGTAGCTCTTTTGTCGACTCTGGGCGGTTTTCAATCTTTGTTGAATTTGGATGATTTTCTCGGTAGTTTCTTGTATTATCTCCGGATCCGTAATCTGTCTATCCCCCACTTCACTCCAACAAATCAGAGACCTGCACTTTCTACCATAAAGTGCTTCAAACGGCGCCATCTCAATGCTTGAATGGTAGCTGTTGTTGTAGGAAAATTCTGCTAACGGTAGATGTCGATCCCAACTATTTTCGAAATCAATAACACAAGCTCGTAGCATGTCTTCAAGCGTTTGTATCGTCCTTTCACTCTGCCCATCAGTTTGTGGATGATAGGCAGTACTCATGTCTAGACGAGTTCCCAATGCTTGCTGTAATGTCTGCCAGAATCTTGAAATAAATCTGCCATCCCTATCAGAGATAATAGAGATTGGTATTCCATGTCTGGAGACGACTTCCTTCAAATACAGTTGTGCTAACTTCTCCATCCTGTCATCTTCTCTTATTGGCAGGAAGTGTGCTGATTTGGTGAGACGATCAACTATTACCCAAATAGTATCAAAACCACTTGCCGTCCTTGGCAATTTAGTGATGAAATCCATGGTAATGTTTTCCCATTTCCATTCTGGGATTTCGGGTTGTTGAAGTAGACCTGATGGTTTCTGATGCTCAGCTTTGACCTTAGAACACGTCAAACATTCTCCTACATATTTAGCAATATCGGCTTTCATACCTGGCCACCAAAAATGTTTCTTAAGATCCTTGTACATCTTCCCCGTTCCAGGATGTATTGAGTATCTGGTTTTATGAGCTTTTCTAAGTACCATTTCTCTCATATCTCCAAATTTTGGTACCCAAATTCTTTCAGCCCTATACCGGGTTCCGTCTTCCCGAATATTAAGATGCTTTTTCGATCCTTTGGGTATTTCATCCTTTAAATTTCCCTCTTTTAAAACTCCTTGTTGCGCCTCCTTTATTTGAGTAGTAAGGTTAGTGTGAATCATTATATTCATAGATTTTACTCGAATGGGTTCTCTGTCCTTTCTGCTCAAGGCGTCGGCTACCACATTTGCCTTCCCCGGGTGGTAACGAATCTCAAAGTCGTAATTATTCAACATTTCAATCCACCTACGCTGCCTCATATTCAGTTGTTTCTGATTAAATATGTGTTGAAGACTTTTGTGGTCGGTATATATAATACTTTTGACCCCATATAAGTAGTGCCTCTAAGTCTTTAATGCAAAAACAACCGCGCCTAATTACAAATCATGCGTCGTATAATTTTGCTCGTGAATCTTCAATTGTCTAGACGCATAAGCAATCACCTTCGTCCGTTGCATTAATACACAACCGAGACCTTGCTTTGATGCGTCACAATAAATCACAAAATCATCATTCCCTTCAGGCAATGACAATATAGGTGCCGTAGTTAGCTTTTTCTTCAATAATTGAAACGCCTTCTCTTGTTCATCCTTCCATTCAAATTTCTTCCCTTTATGCGTTAATGCAGTCAAGGGTTTTGCTATTTTGGAGAAATCTTGGATGAATCTTCTATAGTAACCAGCCAATCCTAAAAATTGACGTATATGCTTCGGAGTTTTTGGGGTTTCCCACTTTTCAACGGTTTCGATCTTTGCCGGGTCCACCTGGATACCTTCTTTGTTCACTATGTGACCGAGGAATTGAATTTCTTCCAACCAAAATGCACACTTTGAAAACTTAGCGTACAGTTTTTCTTTCCTCAATACTTCTAGCACTTTTCTCAAATGTTCTTCGTGCTCTTGATCATTCTTTGAGTAAATAAGTATGTCATCGATGAAAACAATGACAAACTTGTCAAGATATGGCCCACACACTCGGTTCATAAGGTCCATGAACACAGCTGGTGCGTTAGTCAATCCAAACGGCATAACCATAAAATCGTAATGACCATAACGCGTCCTAAAAGCAGTTTTTGGAATATCATCCTCCTTTACTCGCATTTGATGATATCCAGAACGTAAATCGATCTTTGAATAAATCGACGAGCCTTGTAGTTGATCAAATAAGTCGTCAATTCTCGGCAGTGGATAACGGTTTTTGATGGTAAGTTTGTTCAACTCTCTGTAGTCAATACACAACCTAAATGTACCATCCTTCTTCTTGACAAACAAAACAGGAGCTCCCCATGGTGATGTGCTTGGTCGAATGAAACCACGTTCTAATAGTTCTTGCAGTTGGCTTTGCAGTTCTTTCATCTCGCTGGGTGCGAGTCTATAAGGAGCACGAGCTATTGGTGCAGCTCCTGGTACAAGATCTATTTGAAATTCAACGGATCGATGTGGGGGTAATCCCGGTAATTCTTTCGGAAATACATCGGGAAATTTTTTTGCGACGGGAACATCATTTGTAGTGACCCGAACTTTTCCATGTTTATATATATTAATTGAGATTGATATTTATATGATTAAATGTTTCCAACATGTTAAGCAATCAAACTTGTTAAGACTTGATTAATTGAAATATGTTTCATATAGACAATTGACCACCCAAGTTGACCGGTGATTCACGAACGTTAAAACTTGTAAAAACTATATGATGACATATATATGGATATATATATATATATAGTTAACATGATACTATGATAAGTAAACATTTTATTAAGTATATTAACAATGAACTACATATGTAAAAACAAGACTACTAACTTAATGATTTTTTAAACAAGACATATATGTAACGATTATCGTTGTAAAGACATTTAATGTATATATATCATATTAAGAGATATTCATACATGATAATATCATGATAATATAATAATTTAAAATCTCATTTGATATTATAAACATTGGGTTAACAACATTTAACAAGATCGTTAACCTAAAGGTTTCAAAACAACACTTACTTGTAACGACTAACGATAACTTAACGACTCAGTTAAAATGTATATACATGTATTGTTTTAATATGTATTTATACACTTTTTAAAGACTTCAATACACTTATCAAAATACTTCTACTTAACAAGTATTTATATATTGTTATAGGTTCGTGAATCAACCAGTGGCCAAGTCTTACTTCCCGACGAAGTAAAAATCTGTGAAAGTGAGTTATAGTCCCACTTTTAAAATCTAATATTTTTGGGATGAGAATACATGCAGGTTTTATAAATGATTTACAAAATAGACACAAGTACGTGAAACTACATTCTATGGTTGAATTATCGAAATCGAATATGCCCCTTTTTATTAAGTCTGGTAATCTAAGAATTAGAATTAGGGAACAGACACCCTAATTGACGCGAATCCTAGAGATAGATCTATTGGGCCTAACAAACCCCATCCAAAGTACTAGATGCTTTAGTACTTCGAAATTTATATCATATTCGAAGGGTGTCCCGGAATGATGGGGATATTCTTATATATGCATCTTGTTAATGTTGGTTACCAGGTGTTCACCATATGAATGATTTTTATCTCTATGTATGGGATGTGTATTGAAATATGAAATCTTGTGGTCTATTATTATGATTTGATATATATAGGTTAAACCTATAACTCACCAACATTTTTGTTGACGTTTTAAGCATGTTTATTCTCAGGTGATTATTAAGAGCTTCCGCTGTAGCATACTTAAATAAGGACGAGATTTGGAGTCCATGCTTGTATGATATTATGTAAAAACTGCATTCAAGAAACTTATTTTGTTGTAACATATTTGTATTGTAAACCATTATGTAATGGTCGTGTGTAAACAGGATATTTTAGATTATCATTATTTGATAATCTACGTAAAGCTTTTTAAACCTTTATTGATGAAATAAAGGTTATGGTTTGTTTTAAAATGAATGCAGTCTTTGAAAAACGTCTCATATAGAGGTCAAAACCTCGCAATGAAATCAATTAATATGGAACGTTTTTAATCAATAAGAACGGGACATTTCAGTTGGTATCCGAGCGTTGGTCTTAGAGAACCAGAATTTTGCATTAGTGTGTCTTATCGAGTTTGTTAAGATGCATTAGTGAGTCTGGACTTCGAGCGTGTTTACTTGAAAAATGATTGCTTAACAAATTTTGTTGGAAACTATATATTTTTAACATGTGAATATTATGTGATATATTAATCTCTTAACGCGTTTGATATTATGTGATAGATGTCTACCTCTAGAACAAGTCCCATTAACTCACCTAATAATAATGAAGAGTCAAATGTAAATTGGAATAATTCATGGACTGATTCACAAGTTCCCGAAGAGGAACCGGAAGAAGAGTTGGAACCAGAAGAAGAATCGGAACCGGAAGAAGAATCGGAACCGGATGAAGAAATAGATCCGGTGGGGGAAATAATAAAACGGTTAAGTAAAAGAAAATCCTTAACCAACCGATCAAGGTTAATTATGGTCAATGGTGTTTCCGCCAAGGAAGCAAAATATTGGGAGGATTACCAATTCTCCGATGAATCAGATTCCGACGAGAATTCCGATGATGTTATAGAAATTACCCCAACTGAATTTAAAAAGGCAAAAGAAAATAATAAGGGAAAGGGCATAAAAATAGAGAAATCTAATTCCAACCCCGATGAACTTTATATGTCTCGTCAACCCCCGAAGTCCTTAAGTTGTAACAATGACCCGGGAACCTCTAAACCACCAGGTTTTTCTAAACCAATGTGGAAAACGACGGCTCGTATTTGGGGAACATCATATATCCCTAGAAACTTGGCAAAACGAACCAAAACTGAAGAAGAAGAAACAAGCGAGTCGGAATAAGATAGTTGTATTCGTATGGTGTAATATATGTAATATAGTGTGCCTATGCTTTATGATATATGTAAAAATTGCTTGTATTAATAAGTATTTTTTTTATGAATCTAACTCTTGTCTATTTTACAGTATAAAACCACAAAATGGATAGACAACCCAATATTTTAAGAGACCTACCCGGAGACATGATTGATGAAATCTTGTCTAGAGTCGGTCAGAATTCTTCGGCACAACTATTTAAGGCGAGATCAGTTTGTAAGACATTCGAAGAACGTTCCATGAATGCCTTGATTTATAAAAGGCTTTCGTTCGAAAGATGGGGGATATCACATTGGGAAATCCATAAGTTACGATGTGTTTACTTTGACGCATATATTGCGGGGAACCCAAATGCTATTTTACGCAATGGGTTAAGAAATTATTTTGACTCAATATATCCGAATATTGGACTTCGTGATTTAGAAAAAGCGGCTAACATGCAACATAAAGAAGCATGTTATGCTTACGGATTAGTAATGTTCGCTTCTCACCAAAGTGAGAACAAGAACATCGGGCTACAACTATTAAAAAAAACGTTCCCACAAGTGACGGAGTCGGTAATTGGGGTAAGAAATGAGGTTTTTAGATTGTTACAGGACTGTTGGACATTACGTAACCCTCGTCCCTTTGACGACGTTACAACACGCTGTCTTATCAACGACCATAACGGTTATGTTCCACAAGACCAAGGATGGGAAGTAATCCTAGTAAAACCAGAATGCATGACTTGTTTTTGGACGTATGAATTACGTGTCTTTATTGCCTTTGCTGAACGACTTGTGTACTAGCTAGAATTATCTTCACAACCATCTTGTATCAAATTTATTGTGTGCTATATTTCATGCTATATGTAAAATAAGCGGTATTGTAAGTTTGTAAAATATTGTGTAAAAGTTTGAACGCGAAATATTATTATAATCAGTTTTTCATATAGAATTGTAGTAGTTGAATTGTATATTAGCTACTAAGTATGAACTTAACGGGTAGGTACTACCCAAATTTAAACTTATAAAATGCTAATATGAAGAAAAAGCTTTTATAAATGAGTTCATATGATGCTACGAAATACTATTAACTACTCTTAATATTCTGTATGATTAACTTGTTCCATTTGACTATTTTGAAGGAAATGGCACCGACTACTCGACACACTGTGAATATGAATGAAGAGGAATTCCGTACTTTTCTAGCTTCAAACATAGCCGCAGTACAGGTTGCGCTACATACCAACAATAACCTTGGATCTAGCAGTACAGGAAATCGTGTAGGATGCACCTACAAAGAATTCACTGCCTGCAAACCTTTGGAATTTGATGGAACCGAAGGACCGATCGGATTGAAACGGTGGACCGAGAAGGTCGAATCGGTGTTTGCCATAAGTAAGTGTACTGAAGAGGACAAAGTGAAGTACGCTACGCATACCTTCACAGGTTCTGCGTTAACATGGTGGAATACCTATCTAGAGCAAGTGGGACAAGACGATGCGTACGCACTACCGTGGTCAGCATTCAAGCACTTGATGAACGAGAAGTACCGTCCCAGAACCGAGGTCAATAAGCTCAAGACAGAACTTAGAGGGTTACGAACCCAAGGATTTGATATTACCACGTACGAAAGACGATTCACAGAATTATGCCTATTGTGTCCGGGAGCATTCGAAGATGAGGAAGAGAAGATCGACGCGTTTGTGAAAGGATTACCGGAAAGAATCCAAGAAGATATAAGTTCACACGAGCCCGCCTCCATACAACAGGCATGTAGAATGGCTCACAAACTAGTGAACCAGATTGAAGAAAGAATTAAAGAACAGACTGCTGAAGAGGCCAATGTGAAGCAAGTCAAAAGAAAGTGGTAGGAAAACGGTGATAAGAATCACCAATACAACAACAACAGCAATTACAATAATAATCGCAACAATTATCCCAACAATCGCAACATCAATCGCAACTACAACAAACGGCCCAACAACAACAACAACAACAACAATCATCCCAACAACAATAATAACCGCAACAACAACAACAACAACCAGAAGCAGCTACGCCAAAGGTGTGAAAAGTATCACTCGGGGTTCTGCACCAAATTTTGCAACAAGTGTAAAAGAAATGGTCATAGCTCGGCGAAGTGTGAGGTCTACGGACCAGGGGTTAATAGAACGAAAGGAACAAATGGTGTCGGAACGAGTAATGGCGGAGCAAGTAGTGTCGGAGCAAGTTATGCCAATGTAGTTTGTTATAAATGTGGAAAACCGGGACACATTATTAGAAATTGCCCGAACCAGGAGAACACGAATGGACAAGGCCGCGGAAGAGTTTTCAATATTAATGCGGCAGAGGCACAGGAAGACCCGGAGCTTGTTACGGGTACGTTTCTTATTGACAATAAATCTGCTTACGTTTTATTTGATTCGGGTGCGGATAGAAGCTATATGAGTAGAGATTTTTGTGCTAAATTAAGTTGTCCATTGACGCCTTTGGATAGTAAATTTTTACTCGAATTAGCAAATGGTAAATTAATTTCAGCAGATAATATATGTCGGAATCGAGAAATTAAACTGGTTAGCGAAACATTTAAGATTGATTTGATACCAGTAGAGTTAGGGAGTTTTGATGTGATAATCGGTATGGACTGGTTGAAAGAAGTGAAAACAGAGATCGTTTGTTACAAAAATGCAATTCGCATTATACGAGAAAAAGGAAAACCCTTAATGGTGTACGGAGAAAAGGGCAACACGAAGCTACATCTTATTAGTAATTTGAAGGCACAAAAACTAATAAGAAAAGGTTGCTATGCTGTTCTAGTACACGTCGAGAAAGTACAAACTGAAGAAAAGAGCATCAATGATGTTCCCATTGCAAAAGAATTTCCCGATGTATTTCCGAAAGAATTACCGGGATTACCCCCACATCGATCCGTTGAATTTCAAATAGATCTTGTACCAGGAGCTGCACCAATAGCTCGTGCTCCTTACAGACTCGCACCCAGCGAGATGAAAGAACTGCAAAGCCAATTATAAGAACTTTTAGAGCGTGGTTTCATTCGACCAAGCACATCACCGTGGGGAGCTCCTGTTTTGTTTGTCAAGAAGAAAGATGGTACATTCAGGTTGTGTATCGACTACCGAGAGTTGAACAAACTTACCATCAAGAACCGCTACCCACTACCGAGAATCGACGACTTATTTGATCAACTACAAGGCTCGTCTGTTTATTCAAAGATTGACTTACGTTCCGGGTATAATCATATGCGGGTGAAAGAGGATGATATTCCAAAGACTGCTTTCAGAACACGTTACGGTCATTACGAGTTTATGGTCATGCCGTTTGGTTTAACTAATGCACCAGCTGTGTTCATGGACCTTATGAACCGAGTGTGTGGACCATACCTTGACAAGTTTGTCATTGTTTTCATTGATGACATACTTATTTACTCAAAGAATGACCAAGAACACGGTGAACATTTGAGAAAGGTGTTAGAAGTATTGAGGAAGGAAGAATTGTACGCTAAGTTTTCAAAGTGTGCATTTTGGTTGGAAGAAGTTCAATTCCTCGGTCACATAGTGAACAAAGAAGGTATTAAGGTGGATCCGGCAAAGATAGAAACTGTTGAAAAGTGGGAAACCCTGAAAACTCTGAAACACATACGCCAGTTTTTAGGACTAGCTGGTTACTACAGAAGGTTCATCCAAGACTTTTCCAGAATAGAAAAACCCTTGACTGCATTAACGCATAAAGGGGAGAAATTTGAATGGAATGATGAACAAGAGAAAGCGTTTCAGTTATTGAAGAAAAAGCTAACTACGGCACCTATATTGTCATTGCCTGAAGGGAATGATGATTTTGTGATTTATTGTGACGCATCAAAGCAAGGTCTCGGTTGTGTATTAATGCAACGAACGAAGGTGATTGCTTATGCGTCTAGACAATTGAAGATTCACGAACAAAATTATACGACGCCTGATTTGGAATTAGGCACGGTTGTTTTTGCATTAAAGACTTGGAGGCACTACTTATATGGGGTCAAAAGTATTATATATACCGACCACAAAAGTCTTCAACACATATTTAATCAGAAACAACTGAATATGAGGCAGCGTAGGTGGATTGAATTGTTGAATGATTACGACTTTGAGATTCGTTACCACCCGGGGAAGGCAAATGTGGTAGCCGATGCCTTGAGCAGGAAGGACAGAGAACCCATTCGAGTAAAATCTATGAATATAATGATTCATAATAACCTTACTACTCAAATAAAGGAGGTGCAACAAGGAGTTTTAAAAGAGGGAAATTTAAAGGATGAAATACCCAAAGGATCGGAGAAGCATCTTAATATTCGGGAAGACGGAACCCGGTATAGGGCTGAAAGGATTTGGGTACCAAAATTTGGAGATATGAGAGAAATGGTACTTAGAGAAGCTCATAAAACTAGATACTCAATACATCCTGGAACGGGGAAGATGTACAATAATCTCAAGAAACATTTTTGGTGGCCGGGTATGAAAGCCGATGTTGCTAAATATGTAGGAGAATGTTTGACGTGTTCTATGGTCAAAGCTGAGCATCAGAAACCATCAGGTCTACTTCAACAACCCGAAATCCCGGAATGGAAATGGGAAAACATTACCATGGATTTCATCACTAAATTGCCAAGGACTGCAAGTGGTTTTGATACTATTTGGGTAATAGTTGATCGTCTCACCAAATCAGCACACTTCCTGCCAATAAGAGAAGATGACAAGATGGAGAAGTCAGCACGACTGTATTTGAAGGAAGTCATCTCCAGACATGGAATACCAATCTCTATTATCTCTGATAGGGATGGCAGATTTATTTCAAGATTCTGGCAGACATTACAGCAAGCATTAGAAACTCGTCTAGACATGAGTACTGCCTATCATCCACAAACTGATGGGCAGAGCGAAAGGACGATACAAACGCTTGAAGACATGCTACGAGCATGTGTTATTGATTTCGGAAACAGTTGGGATCGACATCTACCGTTAACAGAATTTTCCTACAACAACAGCTACCATTCAAGCATTGAGATGGCGCCGTTTGAAGCACTTTATGGTAGAAAGTGTAGGTCTCCGATTTGTTGGAGTGAAGTGGGGGATAGACAGATTACGGGTCCGGAGATTATACAAGAAACTACCGAGAAGATCATCCAAATTCAACAACGGTTGAAAACCGCCCAAAGTCGACAAAAGAGCTACGCTGACATTAAAAGAAAAGATATAGAATTTGAAATTGGAGAGATGGTCATGCTTAAAGTTGCACCTTGGAAAGGCGTTGTTCGATTTGGTAAACGAGGGAAATTAAATCCAAGGTATATTGGGCCATTCAAGATTATTGATCATGTCGGACCAGTAGCTTACCGACTTGAGTTACCTCAACAACTCGCGGCTGTACATAACACTTTCCACGTCTCGAATTTGAAGAAATGTTTTGCTAAAGAAGATCTCACTATTCCGTTAGATGAAATCCAAATCAACGAAAAACTTCAATTCATCGAAGAACCCGTCGAAATAATGGATCGTGAGGTTAAAAGACTTAAGCAAAACAAGATACCAATTGTTAAGGTTCGATGGAATGCTCGTAGAGGACCCGAGTTCACCTGGGAGCGTGAAGATCAGATGAAGAAGAAATACCCGCATCTATTTCCAGAAGATTCGTCAACACCTTCAACAGCTTAAAATTTCGGGACGAAATTTATTTAACGGGTAGGTACTGTAGTGACCCGAACTTTTCCATGTTTATATATATTAATTGAGATTGATATTTACATGATTAAATGTTTCCAACATGTTAAGCAATCAAACTTGTTAAGACTTGATTAATTGAAATATGTTTCATATAGACAATTGACCACCCAAGTTGACCGGTGATTCACGAACGTTAAAACTTGTAAAAACTATATGATGACATATATATGGATATATATATATATATATATATATAGTTAACATGATACTATGATAAGTAAACATATCATTAAGTATATTAATAATGAACTACATATGTAAAAACAAGACTACTAACTTAATGATTTTTTAAACAAGACATATATGTAACGATTATCGTTGTAAAGACATTTAATGTATATATATCATATTAAGAGATATTCATACATGATAATATCATGATAATATAATAATTTAAAATCTCATTTGATATTATAAACATTGGGTTAACAACATTTAACAAGATCGTTAACCTAAAGGTTTCAAAACAACACTTACATGTAACGACTAACGATAACTTAACGACTCAGTTAAAATGTATATACATGTAGTGTTTTAATATGTATTTATACACTTTTGAAAGACTTCAATACACTTATCAAAATACTTCTACTTAACAAAAATGCTTACAATTACATCCTCGTTCAGTTTCATCAACAATTCTACTCGTATGCACCCGTATTCGTACTCGTACAATACACAGCTTTTAGATGTATGTACTATTGGTATATACACTCCAATGATCAGCTCTTAGCAGCCCATGTGAGTCATCTAACACATGTGGGAACCATCATTTGGCAACTAGCATGAAATATCTCATAAAATTACAAAAATATGAGTAATCATTCATGACTTATTTACATGAAAACAAAATTACATATCCTTTATATCTAATCCATACACCAACGACCAAAAACACCTACAAACACTTTCATTCTTCAATTTTCTTCATCTAATTGATCTCTCTCAAGTTCTATCTTCAAGTTCTAAGTGTTCTTCATAAATTCTACAAATTCTAGTTACATAAAATCAAGAATACTTTCAAGTTTGCTAGCTCACTTCCAATCTTGTAAGGTGATCATCCAACCTCAAGAAATCTTTGTTTCTTACAGTAGGTTATCATTCTAATACAAGGTAATAATCATATTCAAACTTTGGTTCAATTTCTATAACTATAACAATCTTATTTCAAGTGATGATCTTACTTGAACTTGTTTTCGTGTCATGATTCTGCTTCAAGAACTTCTAGCCATCCAAGGATCCGTTGAAGCTAGATCCATTTTTCTCTTTTCTAGTAGGTTTATCCAAGGAACTTAAGGTAGTAATGATGTTCATAACATCATTTGATTCATACATATAAAGCTATCTTATTCGAAGGTTTAAACTTGTAATCACTAGAACATAGTTTAGTTAATTCTAAACTTGTTCGCAAACAAAAGTTAATCCTTCTAAATTAACTTTTAAAATCAACTAAACACATGTTCTATATCTATATGATATGCTAACTTAATGATTTAAAACCTGGAAACACGAAAAACACCGTAAAACTGGATTTACGCCGTCGTAGTAACACCGCGGGCTGTTTTGGGTTAGTTAATTAAAAACTATGATAAACTTTGATTTAAAAGTTGTTATTCTGAGAAAATGATTTTTATTATGAACATGAAACTATATCCAAAAATTATGGTTAAACTCAAAGTGGAAGTATGTTTTCTAAAATGGTCATCTAGACGTCGTTCTTTCGACTGAAATGACTACCTTTACAAAAACAACTTGTAACTTATTTTTCCGACTATAAACCTATACTTTTTCTATTTATATTCATACAATAGAGTTCAATATGAAACCATAGCAATTTGATTCACTCAAAAAGGATTTAAAATGAAGAAGTTATGGGTAAAACAAGATTGGATAATTTTTCTCATTTTAGCTACGTGAAAATTGGTAACAAATCTATTCCAACCATAACTTAATCAACTTGTATTGTATATTATGTAATCTTGAGATACCATAGACACGTATACAATGTTTCGACCTATCATGTCGACACATCTATATATATTTCGGAACAACCATAGACACTCTATATGTGAATGTTGGAGTTAGCTATACAGGGTTGAGGTTGATTCCAAAATATATATAGTTTGAGTTGTGATCAATACTGAGATACATATACACTGGGTCGTGGATTGATTCAAGATAATATTTATCGATTTATTTCTGTACATCTAACTGTGGACAACTAGTTGTAGGTTACTAACGAGGACAGCTGACTTAATAAACTTAAAACATCAAAATATATTAAAAGTGTTGTAAATATATTTTGAACATACTTTGATATATATGTATATATTGTTATAGGTTCGTGAATCAACCAGTGGCCAAGTCTTACTTCCCGACGAAGTAAAAATCTGTGAAAGTGAGTTATAGTCCCACTTTTAAAATCTAATATTTTTGGGATGAGAATACATGTAGGTTTTATAAATGATTTACAAAATAGACACAAGTACGTGAAACTACATTCTATGGTTGAATTATCGAAATCGAATATGCCCCTTTTTAATAAGTCTGGTAATCTAAGAATTAGGGAACAGACACCCTAATTGACGCGAATCCTAAAGATAGATCTATTGGGCCTAACAAACCCCATCCAAAGTACAGGATGCTTTAGTACTTCGAAATTTATATCATATCCGAAGGGTGTCCCGGAATGATGGAGATATTCTTATATATGCATCTTGTTAATGTCGGTTACCAGGTGTTCACCATATGAATGATTTTTATCTCTATGTATGGGATGTGTATTGAAATATGAAATCTTGTGGTCTATTATTATGATTTGATATATATAGGTTAAACCTATAACTCACCAACATTTTTGTTGACGTTTTAAGCATGTTTATTCTCAGGTGATTATTAAGAGCTTCCGATGTAGCATACTTAAATAAGGACGATATTTGGAGTCCATGCTTGTATGATATTGTGTAAAAACTGCATTCAAGAAACTTATTTTGTTGTAACATATTTGTATTGTAAACCATTATGTAATGGTCTTGTGTAAACAGGATATTTTAGATTATCATTATTTGATAATCTACGTAAAGCTTTTTAAACCTTTATTGATGAAATAAAGGTTATGGTTTGTTTTAAAATGAATGCAGTCTTTGAAAAACGTCTCATATAGAGGTTAAAACCTCGCAACGAAATCAATTAATATGGAACGTTTTTAATCAATAAGAACGGGACATTTCATCATTGATGCTCTTTTCTTCAGTTTGTACTTTCTCGACGTGTGCTAGAACAGCATAGCAACCTTTTCTTATTAGTTTTTGTGCCTTCAAATTACTAATAAGATGTAGCTTCGTGTTACCCTTTTCTCCGTACACCATTAAGGGTTTTCCTTTTTCTCGTATAATGCGAATTGCATTTTTGTAACAAACGATCTCTGCTTTCACTTCTTTTAACCAGTCCATACCGATTATCACATCAAAACTCCCTAACTCTACTGGTATCAAGTCAATCTTAAATGTTTCGCTAACCAGTTTAATTTCTCGATTCCGACATATATTATCTGCTGAAATTAATTTACCATTTGCTAATTCGAGTAAAAATTTACTATCCAAAGGCGTCAAAAGGCAACTTAATTTAGCACAAAAATCTCTACTCATATAGCTTCTATCCGCACCCGAATCAAATAAAACGTAAGCAGATTTATTTTCAATAGGAAACGTACCCGTAACAAGCTCCAGGTCTTCCTGTGCCTCTGTCGCATTAATATTGAAAACTCTTCCGCGGCCTTGTCCATTCGTGTTCTCCTGGTTCGGGCAATTTCTAATAATGTGGCCCGGTTTTCCACATTTATAACAAACTACATTGGCATAACTTGCTCCGACACTACTTGCTCCGCCATTACTCGTTCCGACACCATTTGTTCCTTTCGTTCTGTTAACCCCTGGTCCGTAGACCTCACACTTCGCCGCGCTATGACCATTTCTTTTACACTTGTTTCAAAATTTGGTGCAGAACCCCGAGTGATACTTTTCACACCTTTGGCATAGCTGCTTCTGATTGTTGTTGTTGTTGCAGTTGTTATTGTTGTTGGGATGATTGTTGTAGTTGTTGTTGTTGTTGTTGTTTTTGTTGTTGTTGTTGTTGGGCCGTTTGTTGTAGTTGCGATTGATGTTGCGATTGTTGGAATAATTGTTGCGATTATTATTGTAATTGCTGTTGTTGTTGTATTGGTGATTCTTATCACCGTTTTACTCCCACTTTCTTTTGACTTGCTTCACATTGGCCTCTTCAGCCGTCTGTTCTTTAATTCTTTCCTCAATCTGGTTCACTAGTTTGTGAGCCATTCTACATGCCTGTTGTATGGAGGCGGGCTCGTGTGAACTTATATCTTCTTGGATTCTTTCCGGTAATCCTTTCACAAACGCGTCGATCTTCTCTTCCTCATCTTCGAACGCTTCCGGACACAATAGGCACAATTCTGTGAATCGTCTTTCGTACGTGGTAATATCAAATCCTTGGGTTCGTAACCCTCTAAGTTCTGTCTTGAGCTTATTGACCTCGGTTCTGGGACGGTACTTCTCGTTCATCAAGTGCTTGAATGCTGACCACGGTAGTGCGTACGCATCATCTTGTCCCACTTGCTCTAGATAGGTATTCCACCATGTTAACGCAGAACCTGTGAAGGTATGCGTAGCGTACTTCACTTTGTCCTCTTCAGTACACTTACTTATGGCAAACACCGATTCGACCTTCTCGGTCCACCGTTTCAATCCGATCGGTCCTTCGGTTCCATCAAATTCCAAAGGTTTGCAGACAGTGAATTCTTTGTAGGTGCATCCTACACGATTTCCTGTACTGCTAGATCCAAGGTTATTGTTGGTATGTAGCGCAGCCTGTACTGCGGCTATGTTTGAAGCTAGAAAAGTACGGAATTCCTCTTCATTCATATTCACGGTGTGTAGAGTAGTCGGTGCCATTTCCTTCAAAATAGTCAAATGGAACAAGTTAATCATACAGAATATTAAGAGTAGTTAATAGTATTTCGTAGCATAATATGAACTCATTTATAAAAGCTTTTTCTTCATATTAGCATTTTATAAGTTTAAATTCGGGTAGTACCTACCCGTTAAGTTCATACTTAGTAGCTAATATACAATTCAACTACTACAATTCTATATGAAAAACTGATTATAATAATATTTCGTGTTCAAACTTTTATACAATATTTTACAAACTTACAATACCGCTTATTTTACATAAAGCATGAAATATAGCACACAATAACTTTGATACATGATAGTTGTGAAGATAATTCTAGCTAGTACACAAGTCGTTCAGCAAAGGCAATAAAGACACGTAATTCATACGTCCAGAAACAAGTCATGCATTCTGGTTTTACTAGGACTACTTCCCATCCTTGGTCTTGTGGAACATAACCGTTATGGCCGTTGATAAGACAGCGTGTTGTAACATCGTCAAAGGGACGAGGGTTACGTAATGACCAACAGTCTCGTAATAACCTAAAAACCTCATTTATTACCCCAATTACCGACTCCGTCACTTGTGGGAACGTTTTGTTTAATAGTTGTAGCCCGATGTTCTTTTTCTCACTTTGGTGAGAAGCGAACATTACTAACCCGTAAGCATAGCATGCTTCTTTATATTGCATGTTAGCCGCTTTTTCTAAATCATGAAGTCCTATATTCGGATACATTGAGTCAAAATAATTTCTTAACCCGTTGCGTAAAATAGCATTTGGGTTCCCCGCAATATATGCGTTAAAGTAAACACATCGTAACTTATGGGTTTCCCAATGTGATATCCCCCATCTTTCAAACGAAAGTCTCTTATAAACCAAGACATTCTTGGAACGTTCTTCGAATGTCTTACAAACTGATTTCGCCGTAAATAGTTGTGCCGAAGAATTCTGACCGACTCTAGACAAGATTTCATCAATCATGTCTCCGGGTAGGTCTCTTAAAATATTGGGTTGTCTATCCATTTTGTGTTTTTATACTGTAAAATAGACAAGAGTTAGATTCATAAAAAACAATACTTATTAATACAAGCAATTTTTACATATATCATAAAGCATAAGCATACTATATTACATATATTACACCACACGAATACAACTATCTTATTCCGACTCGCTCGTTTCTTCTTCTTCAGTTTTGGTTCATTTTGACAAGTTTCTAGGGATATATGATGTTCCTCTAATACGAGCCGTCATTTTCCACATTGGTTTAGAAAAACCTGGTGGTTTAGAGGTTCCCGGGTTATTGTCACAACTTAAGAAATACGGGTGTTGACGATACATATAAAGTTCATCGGGTTTGGAATCAAATTTCTCTATTTTTATGCCCTTTCCCTTATTATTTTCTTTTGCCTTTTTAAATTCAGTTGGGGTAATTTCTATAACATCATCGGAATTCTCGTCGGAATCCGATTCATCGGAGAATTGGTAATCCTCCCAATATTTTGCTTCCTTGGCGGAAACACCATTGACCATAATTAACCTTGGTCGGTTGGTTGAGGATTTTCTTTTACTTAACCGTTTTATTATTTCCCCCACCGGTTCTATTTCCTCCTCCGGTTCCTCCTCTTCCGGTTCTGATTCTTCTTCCGGTTCTGATTCTTCTTCTGGTTCCGACTCTTCTTCCGGTTCCTCTTCGGGAACTTGTGAATCAGTCCACGAATTATTCCAATTTACATTTGACTCTTCATTATTATTAGGTGAGTCAATGGGACTTGTTCTAGAGGTAGACATCTATCACATAATATCAAACACGTTAAGAGATTAATATATCACATAATATTCACATGTTAAAAATATATAGTTTCCAACAAAATTTGTTAAGCAATCATTTTTCAAGTAAACACGGTCGAAGTCCAGACTCACTAATGCATCCTAACAAACTCGATAAGACACACTAATGCAAAATTATGGTTCTCTGAGACCAACGCTCGGATACCAACTGAAATGTCCCGTTCTTATTGATTAAAAACGTTCCATATTAATTGATTTCGTTGCGAGGTTTTGACCTCTATATGAGACTTTTTCAAAGACTGCATTCATTTTTAAAACAAACCATAACCTTTATTTCATAAATAAAGGTTTAAAAAGTTTTACATAGATTATCAAATAATGATAATCTAAAATATCATGTTTACACACGATCATTACATAATGGTTTACAATACAAATATGTTACATCGAAATCAGTTTCTTGAATGCAGTTTTTACACAATATCATACAAATATGGACTCCAAATCTTGGCCTTATTTTAGTATGCAACAGCGGAAGCTCTTAGTATTCACCTGAGAATAAACATGCTTTAAACGTCAACAAAAATGTTGGTGAGTTATAGGTTTAGCCTATATATATCAAATCGTAACAATAGACCACAAGATTTCATATTTCAATACACATCCCATACATAGAGATAAAAATCATTCATATGGTGAACACCTGGTAACCGACATTAACAAGATGCATATATAAGAATATCCCCATCATTCCGGGACACCCTTCGGATATGATATAAATTTCGAAGTACTAAAGCATCCGGTACTTTGGATGGGGTTTGTTAGGCCCAATAGATCTATCTTTAGGATTCGCGTCAATTAGGGTGTCTGTTCCCTAATTCTTAGATTACCAGACTTAATAAAAAGGGGCATATTCGATTTCGATAATTCAACCATAGAATGTAGTTTCACGTACTTGTGTCTATTTTGTAAATCATTTATAAAACCTGCATGTATTCTCATCCCAAAAATATTAGATTTTAAAAGTGGGACTATAACTCACTTTCACAGATTTTTACTTCGTCGGGAAGTAAGAGTTGGCCACTGGTTAATTCACGAACTTATAACAATATATACATATATATCAAAGTATGTTCAAAATATATTTACAACACTTTTAATATATTTTGATGTTTTAAGTTTATTAAGTCAGCTGTCCTCGTTAGTAACCTACAACTAGTTGTCTACAGTTAGATGTACAGAAATAAATCGATAAATATTATCTTGAATCAATCCACGACCCAGTGTATACGTATCTCAGTATTGATCACAACTCAGACTATATATATTTTGGAATCAACCTCAACCCTGTATAGCTAACTCCAACATTCACATATAGAGTGTCTATGGTTGTTCCGAAATATATATAGATGTGTCGACATGATAGGTCGAAACATTGTATACGTGTCTATGGTATCTCAAGATTACATAATATACAATACAAGTTGATTAAATTATGGTTGGAATAGATTTGTTACCAATTTTCACGTAGCTAAAATGAGAAAAATTATCCAATCATGTTTTACCCATAACTTCTTCATTTTAAATCCGTTTTGAGTGAATCAAATTGCTATGGTTTCATATTGAACTCTATTCTATGAATCTAAACAGAAAAAGTATAGGTTTATAGTTGGAAAAATAAGTTACAAGTCGTTTTTGTAAAGGCAGTCATTTCAGTCGAAAGAACGACGTCTAGATGACCATTTTAAAAAACATACTTCCACTTTGAGTTTAACCATAATTTTTGGATATAGTTTCATGTTCATAATAAAAATCATTTTCCCAGAATAACAAATTTTAAATCAAAGTTTATCATAGTTTTTAATTAACTAACCCAAAACAGCCCGCGGTGTTACTACGACGGCGTAAATCCAGTTTTACGGTGTTTTTCGTGTTTCCAGGTTTTAAATCATTAAGTTAGCATATCAAATAGATATAGAACATGTGTTTAGTTGATTTTAAAAGTCAATTTAGAAGGATTAACTTTTATTTGCGAACAAGTTTAGAATTAACTAAACTATGTTCTAGTGATTACAAGTTTAAACCTTCGAATAAGATAGCTTTATATGTATGAATAGAATGATGTTATGAACATCATTACTACCTCAAGTTCCTTGGATAAACCTACTGGAAATGAGAAAAATAGATCTAGCTTCAAAGGATCCTTGGATGGCTTGAAAGTTCTTGAAGCAGAATCATGACACGAAAACAATTTCAAGTAAGATTTCCACTCGAAATAAGATTGTTATAGTTATAGAAATTGAATTAAAGTTTGAATATGATTATTACCTTGTATTAGAAAGATAACCTACTGTAAGTAACAAAGGTTTCTTGACCTTGGATGATTATTTGGAATGGATTTAGAAAACTTGGAAGTAAACTTGCAATCTTGGAAGTATTCTTGATTTTATGAAACTAGAACTTTTGGAATTTATGAAGAACACTTGGAACTTGAAGATAGAACTTGAGAGAGATCAATTAGATGAAGAAAATTGAAGAATGAAAGTATTTGTAGGTGTTTTTGGTCGTTAGTGTATGGATTAGATATAAAGGATATGTAATTTTGTTTTCATGTAAATATGTCATGAATGATTACTCATATTTTTTTAATTTTATGAGATATTTCATGCTAGTTGCCAAATGATGGCTCCCACATATGTTAGGTGACTCACATGGGCTGCTAAGAGCTAATAATTGGAGTGTATATACCAATAGTACATACATCTAAAAGCTGTTTATTGTACGAGTACGAATACGGGTGCATACGAGTAGAATTGTTGATGAAACTGAACGAGGATGTAATTGTAAGCATTTTTGTTAAGTAGAAGTATTTTGATAAGTGTCTTGAAGTCTTTCAAAAGTGTATGAATACATATTAAAAAACTACATGTATATACATTTTAACTGAGTCGTTAAGTCATCGTTAGTCGTTACATGTAAACGTTGTTTTGAAACCTTTAGGTTAACGATCTTGTTGAATGTTGTTAACCCATTGTTTATTATAACAAATGAGATGTTAAATTGTTATATTATCATGATATTATGATATATAATATATCTTAGTATGATATATATACAGTTAAATATCGTTACAACGATAATCGTTACATATATGTCTCGTTTCGAAATCATTAAGTTAGTAGTCTTATTTTTACATATGTATTTCATTGTTAATACACTTAATAATATATTTACTTATCATTTAACATAATTAACCAAGTGTATCAATATCTTAATATGATTCATATGTACCTAGTAAGACGTTGTTATAACGATAATCGTTATATATATCGTTTTCGAGTTTCTTAAATTAATAGTCTCATTTTTATGTATATAACTCATTGTTAAAATACCTAATGAGATACATACTTATAATAAAATCATGTTAACTATATATATAACCATATATATGTCATCGTATAGTTTTTACAAGTTTTAACGTTCGTGAATCACCGGTCAACTTGGGTGGTCAATTGTCTATATGAAACCTATTTCAATTAATCAAGTCTTAACAAGTTTGATTGCTTAACATGTTGGAAACACTTAATCATGTAAATAACAATTTCATTTAATATATATATATAAACATAGAAAAGTTCGGGTCACTACACAGACGTAACGGAAATGATAAATGCAAGGTTGACCTTTGATTCACGAACAAAACCCCCGAACAATACCCATAACCTCCTTAGATATAACCCGTAAATTCCTTAGCTTTAACCCATTTGAAAACTCTTTTTGAAATCACCCGAACATAACCCCGTCGTAGTATTTTATGTATACATAACTAATATAAATAATTATATAAGATTAATAATACTAATAATCTTAATAATAATAATAGTAATAATAATAATAATAATAATAATAATAATAATAATAATAATAATAATAATAATAATAATAATAATAATAATAATAATAATAATAATAATAATAATGAATATGATACGGAGTAATATGTGAAGTTTTTTTTATGAATGTCTTCACAGATGATCGAACATATATATAGATAATAAATATAATATTATAATAATATAATAATATAATAAAGTAATAATATAATAATATAATAATAATATAATAATAAAAGGAATCAAACGTGTGTAATCTTAGCCGCCCCATTTTTGTTAGTTTATGCCGACAGTTTTCATGGACTGGTATTTCGTACTCTGTTGCTAATAATTGACGGGTAAAAATATGGATAAAAATTCCACTTTTTATATTTGAATATACATTTATATATCTGTTTTGATCTTAAGCTTTATAAAATTAGTTGTAAAAAGGTTTGTTTATAAAGTTTGTAAGCGTAATATGTGTTTTTCTAGTTTTTGACTGAACAAAGATATATAATATAATATTAATTTAAATATAATAATGTAATAAATATGATAATATAATAATATTGAAATAAAATATAATAATATAATAATAAATTTAGAATCAAATTGAATCGTAAATTGTTAAAAAAAGTCGTATTTATTAAATACTTCAGGGGTATTTTATGTAACTTATAATTAATAATTTCTATCATATCGCTTTTATGTACATAGTAAATTAATTAATTTCGTTTCATTTACTATTCAATGAATAGTAAATAAATTAATTTAAATTCAACTATTTAAGCTACACGTTGTTGTACGTTGTGCTTTACAAATTGTACATTTTTAATTTAACTTCGTTTCTTAAAAAAATTTACAAAAATTATATCATAAAAATAAAACGACTTAATACATAAAATTTTTAATTTGAAATAGCATCGTTTAATAGTAAATTTTTTTTATCATTTCATATATAAATATTATAAAATTTAGTTTTCTAGAACTAATTATATTCAAAATCATTTTATTAAGAGGTTATAATAATAGAAATTATTATATCATAAAACGTCTTCGTTTAAGAAAGTAAAATCATATATAAATCATGACGGGTTCGAGTTTTAAATTATAGGTTGTTCGTGAATCGTAGGGTAAAGTCCAATGGTTAATTAAATGTATTGAAAAAATATTTTAATGCAACACATCAATTTGCTTATCTTTCGGAGTTATCAGAGTTTAAATTTGGTCAGATATTTCGGGGTTGTTACAGTACCTACCCGTTAAAGAAATTTCGTCCCAAAATTTGATTGGAATGGTCATGGCTGACAATAAGTATGTCTTTGTGACACATATGGGCTAGAAATTAAAGTTTTACCATCATTGAGTAATATAGATAAAACAATTCGATTTTTGTGAAGAGTACGAGTGAAGTTATCACAGAAGAGTGAAATGAATAAATGTAGATTCGTCATATCTTTTGACGTAGATAGGATTGATTTCCGGAGTTTAAGGAATTTAGAGAAAATCTTTGTAATAAGATTTGATTCATCGGTAATCAAGGAAATTAGGATCCGCTTTAAATGCGATCATCTGTTTTGATTGCTCTGTCAGATATTTTACTATAAATCCACCCCTTCGTTTCCTTACAATTCACACCTTCTATTCTTTCTACTTTAATTCATACTTTGAATCATTCGTCAATATGCTTCATCCAGTTCTGCTTCTTGATATATTCCTAACTTTTATATCTGTCATTCTTCTTTTTCATCTACCGCCGAAAGAATCTATTTACTTCTACAATACTCTTGGTTTTATAGTGTTTTTAGTTCTCCCGTGTCTTTATATTGCTATATGCATTGATATATATGGTTTGTAATTTCTAGGTTGTTGTTGTGTTTTATATCTCCCATTATATTTCAAAGTCCCTGCTTCTGTCTTCAATAATCATTGTCATTCACAGTTAATGCTCTCTCCTATTTGCTGCGATTTATACTCCAATTTCTATTTCAGAGCATTATTCATTTGTTTTATCTTCTTACCATTAAGCACCGCATGTAATGGTCCAGAATTTGTAGATATAAATTTCGGAATGAACATAATTAATGTTCTAAGAAGGAAATTGTAATGGCACGATCTTGATTTGTCAAATTAGCAGAATACCTCAGAAAAAACCGAATCATCAAGAAAAATATTTTCTTGATATGTTTAGAGGTTAAGTAGAATACAAGAGTCGTGTAACATGGCACATGATGACGTTATGATCTGTGAATCATCATGTTCCATTTAGAAACTCAGCATGACTTACTGTAATATAATCACATTGATCAAGTGTAATTATATTATACTAACCCATGCTTCAGTTCCCAACACTACTTCAAAAACATTCATATTTTAAACTCAAAGGTTTCAGAACTTAGAAACTAAAAATAGTTTCTTTTATGATGTAACACAGATATCGCAAAGAGATAATTGATTTCAGCTAAGAAAAGTTATGAAAATATCTTCAGAAATATCTAAGATATTTATAATGAAAGATATGATGATATCTTAGAATATCCAAGATCAGAGGATGATGAAGAAAATTGTCCGCAAGGGTTTAGAGTCAGGAGCAAGGTATTCATTAATGACTTCAGTAGATACTGAATCATTTGGATTCTTTGAAGGTAGATTTCGGCTTTGTGATTTGTCCACAGCCTCCTTCATGGTTTGTTCAATCCGTTTTCCAGTTCCAAACCTTCTCTTTTTCTGAGGTTTGCCAACACACTATTCTTTATCATCAAACTTTTTATTGTTAAGGTCGTTTACAGTTTTTGCTGCTTCATCAGCATTCTTCAAAATTTCGAGAACCAGTTCGCAGTTTAGGGTGTTTTTCAGAAACTTCACATTCGAAGTCTCTAAGTCTTTGAGGTAACGTTGTATGTATATATATATAACTGTTGGCATAAAATTGCTGCGAAAATTTGAGAATAATGATTCAAGCTTTTGGTATGGCAACTACCATTACAAGATACAAATGAGTACATGATAGGGTTTCAATAAATAAGTATAGTGAGTTTTCAGAGAGACTTAAAGATCAATGAAGTTGTTGATAAGTTTACTGCTAATGTGGCGAGATATGAAAGGTTCCCCGGTAACAATGATGAAGGGGTAATCGTTATAATAAGGCTTATTCATATGAACAATTGAAGTTGGTTCGCTGGAGCTGTGACAAAACTGTCTATTTTTAGAAGGGATTGAAAAGTTATTTTAGCTAATAAATGCTAACGGGTCTGACACAGATACGCTTTAAATTATGAATTTGGTTTCAAGAGTTTTTCAGGTACATAACTGTGGGTAACATGTGGTGGGATCATCATCTCGATTGTTCATTATTTGAAGTGTCTTCAGAAATTTGGGAGGGTTTGAACACAGATCGTAATCGCTAATATACATATGATGTTCTAGCACAGTTTTGAAGTCAAAGTATAGCTTTGAAAGATGTAGGAATCTAAGAGTGATGATACCGGTTATATCTCGAATTGAATTCTGCGATTTCAAAATCAGAATATGTAATTGAATTTGAATGAGTATAGTTGTTTTGATTTCTATGAAAGAATGTATATTGTTGTGAAAGTAGTGAGTATAGTTGATGATTGTGGGATCAAATTCGAAGAATGTACCATATTAATTGTGAATTTATATATCTCTCGGGTATTACCTACCCGTTAATTTTTTTTTCACAATTAATACTTTGTACAAAAGAATTTTATTACAGTCTTTATGAAAATATATATGTGTATATTTTCTTCAGATGTAACATAGATTTAATGAGTTATTATTAAATTAAGCTTATTTGATTTACAGTTGAAACTAGAATTGAATAATCCCTAAAAACTTTAGAAATTACATAACTTTTACGGAGTATTTCTTCAATGAAATTGAAATTATGAATCAATACTTCATTATTTGTTGATGCATGATGTTGGTGTTCGTGGAATCTTGTGAACTTCACAAGGTACGAATGATGTTATCTGAAAAGTTTCGAATACATCGATGATGAAAGTGTAAAATCAAATATATATTTGAATAATACACTTGATTTATTATGAAATGAAATTCATTGAATTGAAACAGAGATTGTAGTTAACGATGATTAAGTCACTGACGAAGGATGTACATCATAGCATATTAGTAATATGAATTAACCGAGTAGTTAAGATTCACACATAATAGCTTAGTACAGATAGATTTATTATCGTTTAAAGATTTATATATATATATATATATATATATATATATATATATATATATATATATATATATATATATATATATATATATATATATATATATATATATATATATATATATATATATATATATAAGATATACATATAAATCCTTCAGTGGAAATGAGTTAATACCTCATAACTCGTTATTTTTGATATACTTATTGGTGACTGTATTGTCGATACTGTTGGTGGTTATGTAATTGATGGAGCTTGTAGTGTTACAGGTGTTGCTGGTGTTGGTAATACTGACGGTGATGTTGGCGGTACTGTTGATGCTGCTGGTAAACAAGTCTAGCTTGTAATTCGTGCATCATCCTTGTCAGGGTTTCTATTCTTCCCTGTATCATTTCTATCTATCCATTCATCTTGGTTTACAGCTATGATTTGAATAAATAATCTCTAAAACTTTAGAGATTACATAATCACCGTAGAATATTTCTCCGATGAAGTTATGAATCAATACTTCATCTTTTGTTGTTGTTGGTACTCCTTGGTATCTATGGTGTGTGTGACGTTGATGCTCGAGGTAAAGATTGTGATGTTAAAGTGTGGGGTGCGGATGTTGCTGTTGGTGGTGGTGATGGTACTGTTGCTTCCGGTGTTGCTGCTGGTGCTTGTAACCTTTGCACCATATTCTCCAAAGCCACTACCCGAGCGCGAAGCTCGTTGACTTCTTCTATTACACCGGGATGATTGTCGGTTCGGACGAGTGGATGAATAAGATCTAGAATTTGAGATAGTATATAGTCATGACGACATACTCTGGAAATGAGAGAGAAAATGGTGTTTCGGACAGATTCGCCGGTAAGTGCTTCAGGTTCTTTGCCAAGAGGGCAATGTGGCGGATGGAAGGGATCACCTTCTTCTTGTCTCCAATGATTAAGTAGACTACGAACCCACCCAAATTCATCCAGAATAGATGATGGCTAATCGGTTGATCCATTCCGATCACACTGCTTTCGGAGCTTGAGTGGAATTCCATATCGGAATTCGAGGGATTTGAACTAGTGGAGATTTCCATTTCGTACGATTGAATAAAGGATTTTTCGATATAAAATGATTTTCGACTATCGGATGGTATTCTAATTATATAGAATATATATATATATATATATATATATATATATATATATATATATATATATATATATATATATATATATATATATATATATATATATATATATAGAACAAAAGATTTCGTAGATTACGGAGGAATTTACGAAATATGTCAGGCAAAGTTTACAGTAACAGATACACTAAGATATGAATTTTGTCCATACACTATTCATGCAATCAATGCAGTAAGATGTGTCTAGACTAAGAATGATAAGCATGTAATTTCCGACAGGATATGATAAGCAAAACTTTTTGACATGCAGCTAAGGTCGAAGTCCAGACTCACTAATGCATCCTAACAACTATCAGTTAGACACACTAATGCAAGACCTAGTTCGCTAAGACCACCGCTCTGATACCAACTTTAACGACCCGTTCATACAGATTATAAACGATTCATAATAGTTGATTACATTGCGAGGTACTGACCTCTATATGATACGTTTTACAAACATTGCATTCTTTTAAAAAGACTAACTTTCATTTCAACGAAAGTTTACAAATATGCATACCAATGATATTATCATGTTCCTAAATATAATTGACTAATCTGACATTCATCTATTAACAATCTTTTTGAACTCAAATGATTTGAATGCAACGTCTTTTGAAATATGCCATGAATGACTCCCAGTAATATCTCTAAAATGAGCAAATTCACAGCGGAAGATTTCTTTCATACCTGAGAATAAACATGCTTAAAAGTGTCAACCAAAAGGTTGATGAGTTCATTAGTTTATCATAATCAATCATTTCCGTAATAGTAATAGACCACAAGATTTCAGTTTCCATAAATATCCGTACACTTGCAAGTGTATAAAAGTATTCTATAAGTTGTAGGCACCCGGTAACAAGCTTTAACGTTCATGTTTTACCCTCTGAAGTACACCGGATCAGGTGCGTTTAAATAACCTCGAAGTACTAAAGCATCCCATAGTCAGGATGGAGTTTGTCAGACCCAATAGATCTATCTTTAGGATTCGCGCCTACCAGTCATACACCAGTAGTTATAGTTACCAAGCTAAGGGGATATTTCTGGTTTAAACCCACGTAGAATTAGTTTTAGTACTTGTGCCTATTTCGTAAAACAGTTATAAAATACGCATGTATTCCCAGTCCCAAAAATATATATAAAAAGGGAGTAATGAAACTCACGTATCAATATTGTGGTTCAATATTGTAGGAAAAGTGTGCAGACGCAACAGAAATGATAAATGCAAGGTTGACCTTTGATTCACGAACAAAACCCCCGAACAATACCCATAACCTCCTTAGATATAACCCATAAATTCCTTAGCTTTAACCCATTTGAAAACTCATTTTGAAATCACCCGAACATAACCCCGTCGTAGTATTTTATGTATACATAACTAATATAAATAATTATATAAGATTAATAAAACTAATAATCTTAATAATAATAATAGTAATAATAATAATAATAATAATAATAATAATAATAATAATAATGAATATGATACGGAGTAATATGTGAAGTTTTTTTATGAATGTCTTCACAGATGATCGAACATATATATAGATAATAAATATAATATTATAATAATATAATAATATAATAATATAATAATAAAATAATATAATAATAAAATAATATAATAATAAAATAATAATATAATAATAAAAGGAATCAAACGTGTGTAATCTTAGCCACCCGATTTTTGTTAGTTTATGCCGACAGTTTTCACGGACTGGTATTTCGTACTCTGTTGCTAATAATTGACGGGTAAAAATATGGATAAAAATTCCACTTTTTATATTTGAATATACATATATATCTATTTTGGTCATAAGCTTTATAAAATTAGTTGTAAAAAGGTTTGTTTATAAAGTTTGTACGCGTAATATGTGTTTTCCTAGTTTTTGACTGAACAAAGATATATAATATAATATTAATTTAAATATAATAATGTAATAAATATAATAATATAATAATATTAAAATAAAATATAATAATATAATAATAAATTTAGAATCAAATTGAATCATAAATTGTTAAAAAAAGTCGTATTTATTAAATACTTCAGGGTATTTTATGTAACTTATAATTAATAATTTCTATCATATTGCTTTTATGTGAATAGTAAATTATTTAATTTCGTTTCATTTACTATTCAATGAATAGTAAATGAATTAATTTAAATTTAATTATTTAAGCTACACGTTGTGGTACATTGTGCTTTACAAATTGTACATTTTTAATTTAACTTCGTTTCATAAAAATAAAATGACTTAATACGTAAAATTTTTAATTTGAAATAGCATCGTTTAATAGTAAATTTTTTTTATCATTTCATATATAAATATTATAAAATTTAGTTTTCTAGAACTAATTATATTCAAAATCATTTTATTAAGAGGTTATAATAATAGAAATTATTATATCATAAAATGTCTTCGTTTAAGAAAGTAAAATCATATATAAATCATGATGGGTTCGAGTTTTAAATTATAGGTTGTTCGTGAATCGTAGGGTAAAGTCCAATGGTTAATTAAATGTATTGAAAACATATTTTAATGCAACACATCAATTTACTTATCTTGTCGGAGTTATCAGAGTTTAAATTTGGTCAGAAATTTCTGGGTTGTCACATAGTGTTATCAAAATAACAAATTAAAACAATTACAATAACATGGTTAATCCATATTAAACTTATACTCATTTTCATATTTTCTACATTTTTTCAAATAAGCATATATGAAAAGGTATACAAAGTTCATAAGCATTCAATTCAAATAACATGTTAAAATAACCATTACTAGCAATTAAACAAGTTTCAAATGGAATTTATATCAAAATAATCAAGTTCATGAATTTTAGACTTAAAAAGTCCATTTAGCAACCTAAACATGTTACACTACTTAATTTAGCAATAGTTCATAACAAAAATCGGTCATAACCTGTTTATATCAAAAAGCCTCAAATTTCTCAAGAACACAAACCCTAGATTTCTAAAATTTTTGAAGTTTAAGGATTCGAATCATGTTAAATAGCATCAATCTAGGTTATACATGCATAATATATGAATAATTTAACTCTAATTACACTAGAAATTATCAAAATCAAATTAGGTAAAAGTTTACTCATAATTACTATAAATTCGAATTTAAAGAGTTTTAGAGGTGAAATCGTTACCTTATTTGAAAAACTTCTGAACAAACGCATGATTATGGCGGATTATAGCAAGAAATTTGGTGAATTTTGGTGAAAAAATGATGATTTTAGAGAGGATTTGGGAGT
This sequence comes from Rutidosis leptorrhynchoides, assembly GCF_046630445.1. Lineage (NCBI taxonomy): Eukaryota > Viridiplantae > Streptophyta > Magnoliopsida > Asterales > Asteraceae > Rutidosis > Rutidosis leptorrhynchoides. The sequence continues at coordinate 67,721,895 of NC_092337.1, forward strand.
GGGTTTCGTGTATATGTGTATGTATTTGTGTGAGAGACAGAACCAGTCGCTGGAAATTTTAATCCTGTCCAGTTTTCATGCTCCATGCGATCACATGGATATTAAGGGTAAACCCCATGCGATCGCATGAGGTCCCTGATTTTTTTTTATTTATAAAACCTTTAATTATTAAAACAAAAATTGATTAATTTTTAAAATTTTGTTTCTTTTAAGATTGAGGGCATTTCGGTACGTTCACCTAGTTCGTCCCTCTACAAAATTTTGCCATTTCAAAGCGATTGTTTTAAAAGTAAAGATTTTTGGGTTTTTTCTAATGTTTTGGCATACTTTTAATCAATAAGATTAAAAATAATGATAATAAAATTTCTCGTCCCGCCCTCGGGTAAAGCAATTTCGGTTCAACGACCTAGTCTTCAACTCACGACGAATTTTAGAAATCATTTTTTTAACTTAATGAAATAAAGTACATTTTTGTTTTTAAATTCACACCATACTTAAATTTAAAATGCATATTAAAATTTCATATAAATATTAATAATATTTATATACATTATTTTTTCAAACTTACATTTAAAATAATATAGTTATATATTAATTTTAAAAACAAGGTAAAAATAAAAATAAAAATCTTTTTAGTCTTTTATCCCACTTTAATCAATCAAATATTTACAAAAATATACGTCCCTCTTTTGGGTAAAGTAATTTCGGCTATATTACCTAGTTTTACTCCTGACGAATTTCTGAAATATTTTGAATTGATTGATTAAAGATATTTATACCTTATGAATAAATGGTAAATTTCGCAGTGATGCATTAAATTTTTGTATGATATCAATAATTTCGGTTTCGCATACCTAATTTTATTGAATATCAATTTAATACTTTATAGCGAAGGATTCAGCGTTTATTATCAAAAGGTTAAAAGCAATAAAATAAAAAAAAATAAAAATAAAAACTGTACATACTTACCTGTGAGATAGAATTCTCAGAGACCTTCTTTAGCCGACTCATAGGAGAGTCTTTCGATTTGGTTTTCCATTGCTACATAAGCGTAACCTCGATTTTTCAATAATTTTTCTTCTAAACATATGAACGGTCCTTCTCTGCATAAAGTAACGAACTCGGTATTGGAATGTGTTTGATTGTTCGAATATTTCCCTTCGTGTGACCATTTTCCGCATTTATGACATCTTTCAAGGTGTCGTGCTCTTCTTTTTGTTGCGGATTTTGATTTTCCTTTATCAAAATGTATCTTATGATGATTGTTCCTGAGTTCTTTCCTCACTTCGTCCATTTTTCCTCTTATGAATGATATCAGTTCACTCGAGAAAGTGTTATTATTACGTTTAGTAATCATAGCATGTAGTAGTAGACCATGGGTCAGATCAAAGGAATTCTTCATCTCGTAAAATCTAAAAGAAATAAAAATTCAGAATGGAGGGACAAGACTAGTTCTTTAAGGTCAGCTAGGAAAAGACCATTCGGATTCCATTTTCGAGAACTACACGAAAATAGAAAATCTAACTCTAGACAGCATTATATTATCCTTTAAAACATTTGAATCTCCCCACACTTAGTTAGCTGTGGTGTCGAACTTGTGATTAACTTCATTATTAATTTCAATTGGAACATCAATAACTTGCATATCTTTGACTTTTGCTTCAAGCCATTTGTTGATTTCTTCTGTAACATTCACAAATTCAATTAACATCGCCTTTTCTTTAGGCGACAAATTGGATACTAATCGGTTACATAACTTAAAGTTCCCCTTAATCCTAGCATCTTGAATCCGTTTATAAAGTTTCTTCGTTGAACTGTTAAAAACGGGTCCATCTAATTTTGTATCAACAACGGGGTTCTTTGTTATCAGGTCATCATTGGGTGTTGCTTCATCTTCCCCACACTTAGGCATTTTTATTAGTTCAACAGTTTTGATTGGTGAAGATTGAAACTTTCGTTTCACAAAGGTGACCGATTTATCACCATCCCTAAGTGTCATTCTACCTTCTCTTACATCAAAGAATGCCCCGGTGGTTGCTAAAAATGGGCGACCAAAAATTAGAGGAATATCAAGGTCTTCCTCCATATTAATAACTATGAAATTTGCAACAAAGGTCAAACTTCCAACTTTAACAAGTAAATTATTGGCTTTTCCAACTGGGTGTTTAATGGTTTGATCAAATAATTGAACACCTATTCTGGTTGGTCTTAATTTACCCACACCTAATCTTTTGTATAAGGAAAGAGGCATAACATTTGCACTCGCTCCTAAATCTGCGAGCCCATTATACATAGCACCATCATTAAGCAAGCAAGAAATGATAAATTCACCTGGGTCTCCTACTTTAGTAAGTAGAGTTGGTTTGTTAACCTTTTCTGGATGATCTTTTCTTGGATCTTTCACTTCTACTTGAACTTCTTATTCACATTTTTCTTCGTTTCTTGGAATGGGAGGTTTATATAGAAATTCTTCTTCATCGCTCCAATTTGAAGCCTCCCCGTCTTCCAATTTTGGCTTTTCATATGTCGTTGACAACATATTTATGTTTTCATTTTGAGGGTTTTCTTGGGTGGTGAAATTATGATTAACTTCATTGTCAATTTCCATCGGATCATGTATGTAATGTTTAACTCTGTGACCATTAACTTTAAATTCAATCCCATTTGAATTTATTAACTCTATTGTTCCGTATGGAAAAACTCTTTTGACTATGAATGGTCCAGACCATCTTGATTTCAATTTTCCAGAAAATAGCTTGAATCATGAATTGAAAAGAAGAACTCGGTCTCCTTCCTTAAATTATTTTGAACTTTTGATTCTTTTATCATGCCATTTCTTCGTTTTTTCCTTATAGATTAACGAATTTTCATATGCATCATGTCTTAATTCTTCTAATTCGTTTAGTTGACTTAACCGTTGACGTTCGGCTTCATAGAAATCAAGATTACATGTCTTCAAAGCCTAAAATGCTTTATGCTCAATTTATACTGGAAGGTGACATGCTTTTCCGTAAACAAGTTTAAAAGGTGTGGTGCCAATTGGAGTTTTGTAGGCTGTTCTAAAAGCCCAAAGTGCATCCTCCAATTTCATGGACCATTCCTTCGGGTTTGATCCTACAGTTTTCTCTAGAATACATTTTAATACTCGGTTGGTATTTTCAACTTGTCCACTTGCTTGTGGATGATAAGCGGTTGAGATTTTATGAGTTACTCCATATCTTTTGAGAACTTTCTCAAGTTGATTATTACAGAAATGAGTACCCCGATCACTTATTAAAGCTTTCGGTGTTCCGAACCTTGCAAAAAGATGTTTTAAAAAGTCAACTACAACTCGTGCATCGTTAGTTGGGAGAGCTTGTGCTTCCGCCCATTTAGATACATAATCAATGGCAACGAGAATGTAGAGATTATTATGAGATTTTGGAAATGGACCCATAAAGTCAATACCCAAAACGTCAAATACTTCACATACTTAAATGACATTTTGTGGCATTTCATCACGTTAACTTATTTTTCCGGTCCTTTGAGATGCATCACAGGATTTACAAAGAATGTGTGCGTCTTTGAAAATTGTAGGCCAATAAAATCCAGCGTCATAGACTTTTCTTGCTGTGAGTTGAGGCCCATAATGCCCTCCTGTTGGTCCTGTGTGACAATGGTTTAAGATTTGACTAGCTTCATCTCCGAATACGCATTGGCGTATTATTCCACCGGGACAACTTTTGAATAAATGTGGATCTTCCCAGAAATAGTGTTTTATATCACTAAAGAATTTCTTTCGTTTTTGGTACGACAACCCTTTTTCAAGGAATCCACATACTAAGTAGTTTGCATAGTCTGCAAACCATGGAATTTTATTATAATCGATCTTCAATAGATATTCATCAGGAAAGTTGTCTTGTATAGCCGATTCATTTAGAACTTCTAATTCAGGATTTTCAAGACGAGAAAGATAATCAGCGGCGAGATTTTCTGCTCCCTTTTTATCTCGGATCTCAATATCGAACTCTTGTAAGAGTAAGATCCAATGGCTTAATCGTGGTTTGGCATCTTATTTCAAAAATAGGTATCTAAGAGCAGAATGGTCGGTATAGACCACCGTTTTAGTTAGAACGAGATATGAACGAAATTTGTCAAAAGAAAAGACAATAGCAAGGAGTTCTTTTTCAGCAGTTGTGTAATTCGTTTATGCTCCTTGTAATGTCTTACTAGCGTAATAGATAGGTTGAAATCGTTTTTCAATCCTTTGTCCTAAAATGGCTCCTATTGCAAAATCACTTGCATCGCACATGAGTTCAAATGGTAGATTCCAATTTAGAGTTATCATGATCGGTGCATTAGTGAGTTTTTCTTTATGAATATTAAAAGATTTGATGCATTCATCCGAAAAGATGAATGGAGCATCCTTTTCTAGGAGTTTATTCATAGGAGTGGCAATTTTAGAAAAGTCTTTTATGAAACGTCGGTAAAAACCGGCATGCCCTAGAAAACTCCTAACTCCTCTAACATTGGTGGGATGTGGAAGTTTAGCAATTACATCTACTTTAGCTCTATCCACTTCAATTCCTTCCTTTGAAATTTTATGACCAAGAACGATGCCTTCTCTAACCATGAAATGGCATTTCTCCCAATTAAGTACTAGATTTGATTGCTCGCATCTAATAAGCATTCGTTCAAGATTAACTAGACATGTTTCAAAAGTATCACCGAAGACTGAAAAGTCATCCATGAAAACTTCCATGCATTCTTCTATCATGTCGTGAAAAATTGCCATCATGCACCTTTGAAAGGTTGCAGGGGCGTTGCAAAGTCCAAATGGCATGCGTTTGTAAGCAAAAGTACCATAAGGGCACGTGAATGTGGTTTTCTCTTGGTCCTCGGGTGCGATTGGAATTTGAAAGTATCCGGAGAAACCGTCAAGAAAACAATAGTAACTATTCCCAGCTAACCTTTCCAACATTTGATCAATGAAAGGTAATGGAAAGTGATCTTTTCTGGTGGCGTCATTTAATTTTCTATAATCAATACAAACACGCCATCCTGTTACAGTCCTAGGAGGAATAAGCTCATCTTTTTCATTTGTGATGACAGTCATGCCACCCTTCTTAGGCACGCATTGAACTGGGCTTACTCATGGACTATCAGAGATTGGATAAATTAAACCTGCATCTAGCAGTTTAATTATTTCTTTCTTAACAACATCTTGCATATTTGGATTTAGTCTTCGTTGGCGTTGCACATATGTTTTATGACCTTCTTCCATAAGAATTTTATGTGTGCAATACGAAGGACTTATGCCTTTAATGTCATGAATCTTCCATGCAATAGCTGGTTTATGAGCTTTTAGCATAGAAATGAGTCGAGATTTTTCATTTTTAGTAAGAGAAGACGATATTATTACAGGTAATTCAGATTCACCATGTAAATAAGCGTATTCCAAATGGTTTGGAAGTGGCTTTAACTCTAATATCGGTGGTTCTTCTATCGATGATTTGTATCGATATCTGTCTTCCTCTTTCAACTGTTGAAGTTCTTCTGTTGTTGGTTCATATTCATTAGCCATGAGTGCGGCTAAACATTTCAGCTTCATCAATTGGTTCAGTTCCTTCTCCTAAAGAACATTCTCCTGTCCCTTGTAATTCTAAAAATTCTTGTAGCAATTCTGCATGTGAATCTATAGTTTGAATATAATAACATGTATCATCTGCAGATTGTGGTTTTGCATGGCTCTATCAACAGAAAAGGTAACACTCTCGTCCTCTATACTTAGGGTCAGTTTCTTACCGAACACGTCTATTATTGCTTTAGCCGTGTTTAAGAATGGTCTTCCTAATATGAGAGAAACTCGAGAATCTTCTTCCATGTCCAGAATAACAAAGTCTACTGGAAATACTAAAGTACCAACTTTAACTAGCATGTTTTCCATTATCCCTCTAGGATATTTTACTGATCGATCGACTAGTTGTATGCTTATTCGTGTTGGTTTCAATTCTCCAAGGTCTAGTTTAGCGTATAATGAATATGGCATTAAATTTATACTAGCACCTAAGTCTGCCAATGCTTCTATTGAATTAAGACTACCCAGAAAACATGGAATTGTGAAACTTTCTGGATCTGAGAGTTTTTCTGGTAGTTTATTCAACAGCACTGCAGAACAATTAGCATTCATTGTAACAGCCGAGAGTTCTTCCATTTTCTTTCTATTTGTGATTAGATCTTTCAAGAATTTAGCATATCTTGGCATTCCTGAAATCACATCAATGAAAGGAAGATTGACATTTATTTGTTTAAACATATCCAAAAATTTGGATTGCTCGGCTTCAAGTCTTTCTTTTCTCATTTTACTTGGGTAAGGAAGTGGTGGTTGGTATGGTTTAACATAAGGCTTTGCCTTAACTGTGTTATCTTCATTAAACTTTTCAACTACCGGTTCTGTTTCCTTCTCTTGCTCAGGCTGTGGTGCCTGTGTAGTAGGAATAGAGTCATCAGAAATTACAGGCATTTCAGGTGGTTTAAGTGTAATACCACTTCTCGTGGTAATGGCTTTAGCTGTTTCATTTCGGGGGTTAGCATTTGTATCGCTAGGTAGACTCCCCGGTTTTCTTTCACCTATTAACCTTGCTAGGTTACTTACTTCTTGTTCCAGATTTTGAATAGAAGCTTGTTGATTTCTAAATGCTTGAGCATTTTGTTCATTGGTTTGTTTCTGAGATGTGAAAAACTGCGTTTGAGATTCAACTAGCTTCGACATCATGTCTTCTAAATTTGGCTTTTTATCATTGGTTTGTGATGGTTTATTTGGAAAAATAGGTCTTTGCTGGTTGTAAGTATTATTGGATACTTGTTGATTGCTAGGACCTTGTTGGTTATTGTATGGAACATTTCGGTTATAATTCTAATTTTGATTGTAGTTTGGTCTTGGCGGTTGATAATTATTTTGATAATTATTTCCAGGCCTTTGGTTCATGTATGAAACATTCTCTCTTTGTTCCATTGTTTGTTCAATACTGAGACAATCTTTTGTCAAATGTGGTCCTCCACACTGCTCACAACTAATTCGTATTGCGTGAATATCTTTAGTCATCTTTTCCATTCGTCTTTCGAAAGCATCTAACTTTGCGGAAATGGAATCAAATTCATGGCTAGAATCGGCTCTAGTCGCTTTAGATGATCTAACGATGTCTTTTTCTTGATGCCACTCATGTGAGTGGGAGGCTGTGTTATCAATAATTTTATAAGCTTCAGTTGCGGTTTTCTTCATAATGGAACCACCAGCTGCTATGTCAATGTCTTTTCGTGTAGTAATGTCGCATCCTTGGTAGAATATTTGTACTATTTGATAAGTGTCTAAACCATGTTGAGGACATCCTCTCAACAACTTTTCAAATCTTGTCCACGCCTCATATAGAGTTTCATTTGGCTTCTGCGTGAACGTAACAATTTCTCCTTGAAGTCTCAAGGCTTTAGATGCCGGAAAGAATCTTTTAAGAAATTTCTCAACTAAAACATCCCATGCATCAATCACCCCTCCGGGTAACGATTCTAACCAATCTTTGGCTTCTCCCTTTAAATTCCAGGAAAATAACATGAGATAGATCTGTTCATCGTCAACTTCTCTGATTTTAAATAGAGTACAGATCATATTAAAGGTTCGAAGATGTTCGTTTGGATCTTCTTTTGGCGTACCACTAAATTGGCATTGGTTAGTTACCATGTGTAAGATCTTCTTTTGGCGTACCACTAAATTGGCATGATGTTGGGCTAAAAATATTAAAATTGAGTAATTGGGCTTTGTACCATAATTGGGGTTTGGACAAAAGAACGACACTTGTGGAAATTAGACTATGGGCTATTAATGAGCTTTATATTTGTTTAACTAAATGATAGTTTGTTAATTTTAATATAAAGATTTACAATTGGATGTACCTATAAATAACCATATACACTCGATCGGACACGATGGGCGGGATATTTATATGTACGAATAATCGTTCATTTAACCGGACACGGGAATGGATTAATAGTCACTAGAATTATTAAAACAGGGGTGAAATTATGTACAAGGACACTTGGCATAATTGATAACAAAGTATTAAAACCTTGGGTTACACGCAGTCGATAACCTGGTGTAAATATTAAACAAAGTATTAAAACCTTGTTACAGTTTAAGTCCCCAATTAGTTGGAATATTTGACTTCGGGTATAAGGATAATTTGACGAGGATACTCGCACTTTATATTTATGACTGATGGACTGTTATGGACAAAAACCAGACGGACATATTAAATAATCCAGGACAAAGGACAATTAACCCATGTGCATAAAACTAAAATCAACACGTCAAACATCATGATTACGGAAGTTTAAATAAGCATAATTCTTTTATTTCATATTTAATTTCCTTTATTTTATATTTAATTGCACTTCTAATTATCGTACTTTTATTTATTGTCATTGTATTTAATTGCACTTTTAATTATCGTACTTTTTAATTATCGCAATTTTATTTTATCGCATTTTTATTTATCGCAATTTCATTATCATTATTTACTTTACACTTTAAATTAAGTTATATTTATTTTTAATATTTTACATTAGGTTTTAACTGCGACTAAGTTTTAAAATCGACAAACCGGTCATTAAACGGTAAAAACCCCCTTTTTATAATAATAATATTACTTATATATATTTGTATTTTTATAAATTAAAACTAATATAGCGTTAAGCTTTATTTAAAGATTTTCCCTGTGGAACGAACCGGACTTACTAAAAACTACACTACTGTACGATTAGGTACACTACCTATAAGTGTTGTAGCAAGGTTTAGATATATCCATTCTATAAATAAATAAATATCTTGTGTAAAATTGTATCGTATTTAATAGTTTTTCCTAGTAAAATATAAGCTATTTCGTACCCCACCTCGCACACATCAAGTATTTTTGGCGCCGCTGCCGGAGATCGCCGAAGCGAAACGCTATATAAAAAAAAAGATTTTTATTTTTAGTTTACTTTTAAAAAAAATACGCTTTTGTAAAAATACGTTTTAAAAATTCAAAAATATAAAAAGAAAAACAAAAATTTATATATTTTTAAGAGTTTGTTAAAAATTTTATAAAGTTTCTTTATTTTTATTTTAGTGTTAAAAAAAATATAAGTTTTATTTAAATATTTCGTATTTATTTAAAACATAATAAAAAAAACCTGTCGAACGAAACCAGCCTGTCATTTGAATTTGCATTCTCCGCGACTCGCGGAGTTTGTTGCCAGCTAGGTACCGCACTCGCGGAGTTTAACCTGACGCGCCTGACATAACCCTAATCGCATTAATTACGGAGTATTATTAATTATTATTATTAATAAACCCTAAATTAGTTTAATTATTATTATTATTTAGTTTAAGTTTTTTAAATTAATTAATAATATTAAATTATAATTAGTTTTATTTGTATATAAAAAATTAATACTTTTATAAAATAAATAATATAAAAATAATATTTTTATAAAAATTGTACTCTTTATCAATTTTAAGCCTATTTTTATTTTTGTAACTTTTTAATCGTTTATTCGTAATATTTATATTTTTCGCTCGTATCTAATTTTAAGTTCTAGTTTTTGCCGTAGCTTATTATTATTTCTAGATTTTTAGGCTTTGCTGTAAAATCCCTTAAGTGCTTATTCCTTAGAATAAGATTTAGGTGCTTTAGAATTTTGCGACGCCGTTTCAACGCGCTACTTTCTTTTTTTTATTTTTCGACGCCTTTTACCTATGTATCAATTATCACTCCAATTATTAATCTCAATTTGCAATTTTAATTTTAAGTTAGTGATAATAATAAGGTTGGGTTAGTCGAGTGTTTTAAAGTTTTATAAGTCGTTCTTTTTCTTTCTTATTTCTCCAAATTTAATACCGACGCGCTCTTTTTCTTTCTTATTTCTCGCCATTCTAGTTTTTAGGACTTAGTATTTTCTCTATTTCTTATCTAAAACTTCTTAAAATTACGAAAATTTATTTTAAGTGGTTAAATTGATAGACATCAAAATTTTCTGGTTCGTAGTAATAGTTGGATTTGTACGTGGACCGGGTTATTGGAGCCAAACAGTACTCAATTATATTGAGACCAAACGAATCCTGCCCCTCTGCTGCATCTTTTGGTTATTCGAAACGTGGGCAAAATCAGAAAAGTCTATTAATTGGATAACTTATATAATTTTTCTTTCCTTTTAAAAACTAATAGGATATTGAGTGAATGCACCGAGCAAGACGTTCACCACCTTTTGTACGTTCACCACCTGTAACCAGATCAAGACATCTAGCAAATATTGTCGCCGTTGATTTTTCTTTAGAATCGTCATCCAGTCGACCAAGTACTCCAATTCAAATTTCCGATAATCCATTTTTTTAACCCAACCTCACAATTGAGAATCCGGAGAATATTCAGGGACAATTCATAGATCCTGAACCATTAATTTTTCCTCCGGAACCACCAATCATTCAAACAGAGATTGTTGAGGAACGAACCATTAAATCAGAATCCTCTAGTGATTCAGATTCAACAAATTCAATAATGGAGAATCTGGAACCTCTAAATATGGAAGACCGAATGAGAGCTAAACGCACTGGCCAAGGTCACGCAATTACTCATCCAGACATTAATGCGCCAGATTATGAAATCAAAGGACAAATTCTACACATGGTGACTAATTAATGCCAATTTAGTGGTGCGCTGAAGGAAGATCCAAATGAACATCTTCGTACCTTTAATAGGATCTGTACACTATTTAAAATTCGAGAAGTTGAGGATGAACAGATATATCTCTGAATTTTTATTTTTTTTTAGGTTTTTACGAAATGAAGACTTCCTGTGAACTAAACCATGGTCTAATGCTACACGCTTTGATCACTAAACGTAATAATGACACACTTCCAAGTGAAATAGTATCATTAATCAGAGGTAAATTGGACGGAGTAAGAAAAGAATCCAGATGCGAAGATAATAAGTTACAATTTGGTAAAGGAAAATCAAAATCCGCAGCGAAAAGAAGAGCACGACACCTTGAAAGATGTCACAAATGCGGAAAATGGTCACACGAAGGTAAATGTTCAAATAATCAAACCTATTCAAACACCGAATTTGTTACTTTATGCAGAGATGGACCGTTCATATGTTTAGAAGAAAAAACATTGAATGCTCGAGGTTACGCCTATGTAGCCATGGAAAATCAATTAGTCCGACTATCTTATGAGTGGGCTAGAGCATATCACTAAGAATACTATCTCACAGGTAGGTCTGTACAGTTTTTTTTTTATTTTTATTTTTTAACCTTTTGATAATAAACGCTAATTTGTTCGCTATAAAGTATTAAATTGGTATTCGATGAAATTAGGTCTTGCGACCGAAATTATTGATATCATACAAAAAATTTATTACATCACTGCGAAATTTAACGTTTATTCTTAAGGTATAAATATCTTTAATCAATCAACCCAAAATATTTCAAAAATTCGTCATGAGTTAAATTAGGTCAATGAACCGAAATTACTTTACCGAAAAAAGGAGCGCATATTTTTGATAATATTTGATTGATTAAAGTGGGATAAAAGACCAAAAAGATTTTTAATTTTATTTTTACCATGTTTTTTTAAAAAATTAATATATAAATATTAATTTAATATTGTAAACTTATTTAAAATTGTAAATATTTGAAAAAATTAGTATAAGTTTGTATGTATAAAAACAAAAATATAATTTAAGTTTGGTGTGAATTTTTAAAATATGAATTTTTAATTTTATGCATTTTAAATTTAAGTTTGGTGTGAATTTAAAAAACAAAAATTTACTTTATTTTGCTAAGTTAAAAATATGATTTTTAAAAATTCGTCGTAAGTTGAAGACTAGGTCGTTGAATCGAAATTGCTTTACCCGAGGGAGGAACGAGAACTTTTATTATCATTATTTTTAATCTTATTGAATTAAAGTATGCCAAAAACATTAAAAAAAAAACCCATAAATCTTTGCTTTTAAAACCGCGCTTTAAATTGACAAATTTTAAAATTTTGTCGAGGGACGGACTAGGACATCGTTCCGAAACGACCTCGTCCTAAATAACAAGGGAAACAAAATTTTAAAATTAATTAATTAATTGTTTTATAAGTTAAGGTTTTTATAAATAAATAAAAAAAAAGACACCGCGACTCGCGGAGTTTGAAGGTATTATACACCGCGACTCGCGGAGGATGCAAATTCCAGAAAAAAAAAATAAAACGCAAGATCAGACAGTCCCCAAAACACACTCTTCATTTTTCTACGAAAAAACCCGAAAAAAGCCTCCCAAATTCGCAATTTTTGGCCATTTTTCATCAAATCTTTCACAAAATCATGTTGAGAAGGATGCTATCAAGGAATTACTCAAGGAAAACGGTAATTTCTTCATCAAAACACCCATTTAATCCGAAAATTAGTGTTCTTGAACAAATTTATACCCAATTCGATTTTGATGCTTTTTAGTGTAATTATGCTTAAATTGCTTATGTATTATGCTTGTATAACCTAGATTGATGCTATTTAACATGATTAGAAGCCTTAAACTTCAAATTTTGAGTAATCTAGGGTTTGTGTTCTTGAGCAATTTGGGGCTTTTTGATATAAACAGGTTATGGCCGATTTTTGTCATGAATTATTGCTAAATTAAGTAGTGTAACATGTTTAGGTAGTTAAATGATCCAAACTTTGAGCCTAAACATGATTTTTGAGAATTAAAGTGGACTTTTTCAAGTCTAAAATTCATGAACTTGATTTTTGAGAAATAATGCCATTTGAAACTTGTTTAATTGCTAATAATGATTATTTTGACATGTTATTTGAGTTGAATGCTTATAAACTTGGCGAACATTTTCGTATATGCTTATTTGAAAAAGTGTAGATTTGATAAAAATATAAAAATGAGCATAAGTTTGATATAAATTGAACATGTCATTGTAATTATTTTGATTGATGATTTTGCTGACACTAATGCATATTTGGATGCACAAAAATTGTGTTTGATGTGTTTTGCAGACTGAAAGGGGTGAATCTTCATCCCAAGCTCGCATTGCTCCTCCTGAGAATGCGGAACAACAGGATGTTGATAACTATTACAAACAAGATATACCTCATCCAGTTATGACATTCTCAGATATGCACGTGGAAGATTTGCACCCGAACTTGAGATTAGACAGACGTTGGATAGATTATCCAAAATACCAAAGGGGCTTGCACACTCTTCATTCTAAAGCTGTTGAAGTACCTAAGGTAATAGAATGGGAACCGTTAGAAGCTGTAGGATTGGGTGAACGGATTAGAGAATTACTTACACAGAGGTATGGTAATTCTACTTTTAACGATTGGGTACGATTATTCAACATGCGTAGACCTGTATAAAAAGTATGGTGTGAAGAATTATTGTGTAGTATAGAAATAAATGATCGGGTAGCTACATTAACCGATCGAACTTTTATTAGATTTTTGTTAGGAGGTTCGATGCACCACATGTCTCTACTAGACATGGCTCAGGCCTTACGTATATATACGCCTGAGGAGCTAGCATCTGCCGATTGTCAAGGGTTGATATTAAATGGTAGGAAGATTGATGAAAATTTTGATACGCATGGTGTATGGAGTCAAATGACTAGCCATCACTGATTTAAAGGGGGAAATTACTCTTATTTGGATATAGATAGAGCTGAGTTAAGAGTAATTCACAGGTTTCTAGCGAACTCGATTACACAGCGAGGTAAAAATAAGGAAAAGGTAAATGAGCAAGATTTATTTTACCACATGTGTATTCGAGACCCACAAAGCGCTGTAAGTATACCTTATTGTGTGGGTTATTATTTATCGGCTATGGTTAGGGGGATGAGACCGCACAGTATAATAGGAGGTGGTATATTTATTACATTAATTGCTGAGTATCTCGATGTGGATATAAGTCGGGGGGGATTATTAATCGAAGAACCAGAACCCCACGATACAATTGGTTTAAATGTATATCATGGTGCTAAGGTTTTGAAGAGGCGAAATAACGCCGCAGTACCATATAATGGAAGACATTCACAGGTTGAGAGAAATCAACAGCCAGGTAATGTGGGAGGGGGAAATGAAATGACAGAAATGCAAAGGTTTATAGCTTCACAAGAATATGAAAATGCTAGACATCGAGCATTTGAAGATTGGCAAGTTCATCAAAACCACATCATAGCTCATTGCCAACATGTAGGTAGAAACTATATTCCTACTCCAAAGCCCGTATTTCCTCCCTGGTCTATAGAGATCCAACCACCGTATCCTACTTATAACCCAGCTGAAGCATTTTATAACACATACGATTATGCATGGAACCCCTACTGGTATCAGTATCAACCCTAGTTTATTTAGTTTTATTTATTTTATTTTTGTAATGTTACTACATTTAACACTTATGTTGATATTGTAATAGTTTTTATAATTTTCTAACTTTTATTATTAGATTTTAATAATTTTTGAATGTGGGGTAATATACCAAACTTCAAAAATATGTATATATGTTTGCAGTTTATCTTATGTACACAACAGGGTAAAACAACGCATTTTCAAATACTGGCATTAAGTTCAGTAAAAGCAACCAATTTTGACGACAAGATGCAAAATATATGTGAAATAACAACAAGACGGAATGAACAAATGATGTGCACCATTTATCATTCAACAAAACAACAATATGTTGGAAACTTTGGTAAAATTTAATCATTTTTCTACGCTAATCACCCTCAATAATTTAAATTGTTACTGATTTCTTGCAAATGAGGGCATTGCAAGATCTTAAGTGTGGGAAGGGGTTAAATTCTTTCGGATTTTAAAATTTTTTTGACTTAAACACTTGGTTACCATTAAAAATACTAGTAACGCAGTAGTTGTATTAGAATCTAGTGCTCTCTGATAATAAAGAACAACCCTAGTCTTATATACTGACTACCCAATTCTAGTAAAATTTTTCAAAATTTTCAATTAAATGAACTCAAAATCATGTTTATACATATATATGAACGATAAAACTAGGTGTTAACACCGAAATTATTGTTACCTTGGAAAGGACATAAATTGAGAAACAAACCAAAATGTTAAAATTCATTTAAAATGGAATAGAGGACAATAAAAAGGAAAATAAAAGCCAAGTGTGGGAAAATTTTTACCAAGTTATTCAAAACATATATCACATATTTTTGTACAAATAACTGAAAATACTTTTGCTTTGGACTAAACTAAAAAGTTTTACCCGATTTACTGTAAGAAAGATGGATCTACACGATGAATCAATTCCATCATTAAAAGGAAGTAAAGTCTTCCGAAAAAGACACGCGCTTCTTGATTTAGGTCAGGAAGTTGTCGTCCAGACCAGTTGTAGGTTGACGAAAAATCGAGAAAAGTCATCACTAAAATCAGTAGGAAATCCACGGACCTCAGCATCAAACAGGGTCGCCAAGTGGTCAGATTTATCCTAACCATGAGAAGGATTTATCTCGTACAATGGGGGGCACCGTGCAAATTAGCTTGATAAGACTAATGAATCAGATCCCTAGAAAGGATAATCTCCTTAAAAGATCAAAAATCAGCTTTTAAGACTGATATTACTCAATCCTTGAGATTGACCTTAAAGATTGAGAATTCAAACTCATGGAATTCAATGATATCTAAACTCGAGCTTGAAAGAGAAAATATTTTGATCAAAATTACAAACCGATTTGTTTTCTGAAAACTCATTTTCAATGCGTTCATTACCTTTGAACGTAAAATCCTAGGAATTCACCTGGAATTCATTAGGTCACCTGAACCAATTCGGGTGTCAACCGTAAGAACGGTGGTTGCATAGCATGGTCAAAAACAGGACCTTGTGCCAGACCGAAAAATTATAAGGGTGAGCTTTACTATTGCTCCTACCAAGGATAGTAATTGCATCCGACACGTTATAGACCATAATTAAAAGCATGTCAGGGGACATTGCATTAACAGTTACTTGTTCAACGCTTTCCTTTACAACCGGACGGTAGTTTATCGAAAGGTAATATACGGAGCAAGTATACTGGACGTGTTGCTTTTCCAATACAAGGTTAGCAAGTGGGTGACACAAAACCGCAAGTTTTGAGCTAAAAATTTCAAATATGAAACCCACCAAACCCACAAAAATAATTTGCAAACACCGGTGAAGGGTTATTCCGGAAAACTTATCTAGGGTAAAAGCTAGATTTAATTTTCAAAAGATCCAATATTTTCATAAAGATCCAATTTCCTTAATGGATTTAAATTTTTATAGTCATGTGAGACTGTAAACCATAACGTTACTACCATTGTTTATACCACCGTATAGAAATCACTGATGTACAAAGTGTGGAGAATAAAGAAGTGATTCTAGTATTTCAAGACTATATTGCTTGAGGACAAGCAACGCTCAAGTGTGGGAATATTTAATAATGCTAAAAACGAACATATATTTCATAGCATTATCCCTCAAGAAAGACAAGCTTTTAGTTGAAGTTGTCCTATTTACAAGTAATATTCGTTTAAATAATAAAAGGTGAAGACAAAAGACAGATTCGACTAATTGAAGACGCAAACGACCAAAAAGCTCAAAAGTACAAAATACAATCAAAGTGGTTCCAATTATTGATAAGAAACGTCTCGAAATTACAAGAGTACAAGATTTAAAACGCAAAGTACAAGATATTAAATTGTACGCAAGGACGTTCGGAAATTCGGAACCGGGACATGAGTCAATTCTCAACGCTCGACGCAACGGACCGAAAGTTACAAATTAATTATGTATATAAATATAATATAATATATAATTAATTAATTATATAAATTATATATTTATATTATTAAAATCCGTCGGCAAAGCTAAGATCCAAATTGGAGTGAGCTGGAAATTCAAACTTCGCGACTCGCGGAGTTTGAAGGGTAAATTCACCGCGACTCGCGGAGCACTCAAAACCAAATCTGCCTATAAAAGGAAACGCATTTTGATCGTTTTAAATAATATATATCAATCTCTCTATCTATATGTAAACGTATATATATATATATATATATATATATATATATATATATATATATATATATATATATATATATTTATATTTATATTTTAATTTTAAATACTAATAATAAGGGTATGTTAGCGAATGTTGTAAGGGTGTAAGTCGAAATTCTGTCCGTGTAACGCTACGCTATTTTTAATCATTGTAAGTTATGTTCAACCTTTTTACATTAATGTCTCGTAGCTAAATTATTATTATGCTTATTTAAGACGAAGTAATCATGATGTTGGGCTAAAAATATTAAAATTGGGTAATTGGGCTTTGTACCATAATTGGGGTTTGGACAAAAGAACGACACTTGTGGAAATTAGACTATGGGCTATTAATGAGCTTTATATTTGTTTAACTAAATGATAGTTTGTTAATTTTAATATAAAGATTTACAATTGGATGTACCTATAAATAACCATATACACTCGATCGGACACGATGGGCGGGATATTTATATGTACGAATAATCGTTCATTTAACCGGATACGGGAATGGATTAATAGTCACTAGAATTATTAAAACAGGGGTGAAATTATGTACAAGGACACTTGGCATAATTGATAACAAAGTATTAAAACCTTGGGTTACACGCAGTCGATAACCTAGTGTAAATATTAAACAAAGTATTAAAACCTTGTTACAGTTTAAGTCCCCAATTAGTTGGAATATTTGACTTCGGGTATAAGGATAATTTGACGAGGATACTCGCACTTTATATTTATGACTGATGGACTGTTATGGACAAAAACCAGACGGACATATTAAATAATCCAGGACAAAGGATAATTAATCCATGGGCATAAAACTAAAATCAACACGTCAAACATCATGATTACGGAAGTTTAAATAAGCATAATTCTTTTATTTCATATTTAATTTCCTTTATTTTATATTTAATTGCACTTCTAATTATCGTACTTTTATTTATTGTCATTGTATTTAATTGCACTTTTAATTATCGTACTTTTTAATTATCGCAATTTTATTTTATCGCACTATTATTTATCGCAATTTCATTATCGTTATTTACTTTACGCTTTAAATTAAGTTATATTTATTTTTAATATTTTACATTAGGTTTTAACTGCGACTAAGTTTTAAAATCGACAAACCGGTCATTAAACGGTAAAAACCCCCTTTTTATAATAATAATATTACTTATATATATTTTTATTTTTATAAATTAAAACTAATATAGCGTTAAGCTTTATTTAAAGATTTTCCCTGTGGAACGAACCGGACTTACTAAAAACTACACTACTGTACGATTATGTACACTGCCTATAAGTGTTGTAGTAAGGTTTAGGTATATCCATTCTATAAATAAATAAATAAATATCTTGTGTAAAATTGTATCGTATTTAATAGTTTTTCCTAGTAAAATATAAGCTATTTCGTACCCCACCTCGCACACATCACGTTCTTTGGAGTCCCCGGCAGCGGCGCCAAAAATACTTGATGTGTGTAAGGTGTAGTACGAAATAGATTATAGTTTACTACAAAATACTATTAAATACGATACAATTTTACACAAGTTTTTTATTTATTTATTGAATGGATATACCTAAACCTTGCTACAACACTTATAGGCAATGTACCTAATCGTAGAGTAGTGTAGTTTTTAGTAAGTCCGGTTCGTTTCACATGGAGCTAGCTGAGTTTAACGCTATATTTATTTTAAACTATATTTGTATAAATAAATATATATATATATATATATATATATATATATATATATATATATATATATATATATATATATATATATATATATATATATATATATATATATATATATATATATATATATAAGTAGTATTATTATTATAAAAGGGGGTTTTTACCGTTTAGTGACCGGTTTGTCGATTTTATGTCTTAAGTCACAATTAAAACCTAATGTAAAATATTAAATATAAATACAACTTAATTTAAAGCGTAAAGTAAATGACGATAAATAAAAGTGCGATAATTAAAAGTACGATAAATAAAATGACGATAAATAAAATGACGGTAAATAAAAGTGCGATGAGATATAAAATAAAGGAATTATGCTTATTTAAACTTCCGTAATCATGATATTTGACGTGTTGAATTTAGTTTATTACTAAGGGTTAATTGTCCTTTGTCCTGGATTATTCGATATGTCCATCTGGTTTTGTCCATAATAGTCCATCGGTCATAATTTTAAAGTGCGAGAGTCTTCGCCAAATTAGCCTTATACCCGAAGTCAAATATTCCAACTAATTGGGGATTCGAACTGTAACAAGGTCTTAATACTCTGTTTAATGAATACACCAGGTTATCGACTGCGTGTAATTCAAGGTTTTAATACTTTGTTAACAATTACACTAATTACCCTTGAATGTAATCCACCCCTGTTCTAATGAGTCCAGTGACTATTAATCCATCCTCGTGTCCGGTCAAATGAATAATTATTAGTATTTATAGATATCCCGCTCACCATACCCAGTCAAGCGTATGTGGTTAAATATAAATACGTCAAATTATAAATCTCTATATTAAATCAACGAGATATCATTTAATTAATATAAAGCCCATAGTCTAATTTTCACAAGTGTCGGTCTTTTGTCCAAACCCCAATTATGGTCCAAAGCCCAATAACCCCGTCTTAATATTTAGTCCAACATCACAATTAATTCGGCTTAAATAAACATAATAATAACTTAGCTACGAGACATTAATTTAAAAAGGTTGAACATAACTTACAATGAGTATTAATTGCGTAGTGTTACACGGACAGAATTTCGACTTACAAACTTAAAACATTCGCTACTATAACCTTATTATTATTAACTTAATATTAAAATTAAAATTATAATTAAAATATAAATATATATTGAGAGAGTGAGAGATAAGATTGAATATGGTGTCTATAATTCGTCGAGCAAACTGCTTTTTTATAGAACCTGGCCTGCTACAGTCATCCATGCGATTGCATGGATTTAAAGCCTCCAGGCCATGCGATCGCATGGCAGCCTTTTCCTGGTCACCAAGCAAATAAAACGTGGGCTGCTGCATTTAAATATAATATATATAATTTTATATAATTATATATTATATTATATTATATTCTTGTGCATAGTTGACTTGTAAATTTAGTTCCGTTGGGTCCCGCGTTGATAGTTGGTTCATCATCCGGTTCCGGATTTTCAAACGTCCTTTCGTACGATTTAATATCTTGTACTTTGCGTTTCGCGGCTCGTACTCTTGTAACTTTTAGACGTTTCTCAGCAATAATTTGAACCACTTGGATTGTACTTTGTACTTTTTAGCTTTTTGGTCGTTTGCGTCTTCAAATCGTCGAATCTGTCTTTTGTCTTCACCTTTTATTATTTAAACGAATATCACTTGTAAATAGAACAATTGCAACTAAAAGCTTGTCTTTCTTGAAGGATAATGCTATGAAATATATGTTCGTTTTTAGCATTATCAATATAGTTTCTTATTTATAATGAATATTTATATAATATATATTTTCGGGTACTATTTTCTACAGGTTTTTGATTACATTGCTAGTTTTATGTAGGAAGCTGACATAGCGATCGCTATATACATTAAGAAAATTGCTATGATTATTGTCTTATAGATTGATGCAGCTTCTTGTCTTTTTTCATCTTTGGTTACTTGTGGTCCCAAAAAATTGGTGTATGAGTTGTATGACGTGGTGGGATATCTTTTTCGTTATCGTAGCCCATTGTTCTTACCAGGGTTTCGCAGCTCATTCCTACCAATTTGTCCGCGGAGTTGGAGAAGAAGGTGAGTGTTGCTGTTCCGATTTCGTCTCTGATTGTTGCCTTTAATTGGTAGCTGTGTTTTTAGTGGTTAGATGGAATTTATAACAAATTCAACTTATTTGGCACAACACATAAAACTAATCTATACAAACATGTAGGAGAGTAACTAAAGCCAGTTTAAAATACGTTTTTAAAAGATACTAATGAGGAATCGTTATGGAATGTGTGTTACCTAATTATATAGTTTCCTTTGGTGTCATGATTTGGGCACTGCAGATGGGGTAGGGTTCCTTTTAGTTTCCTTATACAACTTGGACATCCATAGTAGCACCAATTTTGGTTTCTTATTATTTCGCCAATGGTTCCTTTGCACGTGAGCAGTTTACCCCGCGATTTTGGTCAGTTAGTGTTTTGAGATTTTTTTTAAGGAAAAGAAATAAAAATAATGAGTTACTAATGTTCGCCACCTGTGTGTAATTAAGGGGCAAGAAGACTAAATTTATCTAATAACAACATATATTTTACGAAAGATACAATGACTACAATGAAAATTAATGGTACCTTGTAGCTGGTTTTGTTGCATTGAGGCAATGGCAAAACGGTGTATCGGTTTGTGTTCTTTTCCTCTTCACGGTTGTTAAAACACCTCCCTTCCAGTTGAAGCAGTGGTTTGTCCTCGGATTTTGCCTTGTACCCGTATTTGTGCTTATATGCTAGTCAGCTGGTTTGTGTTTTCTCTGTTTACTTTTTGTTTTGGTTACTTAATGGGTTCCTGATATGGTTGAGAGTTGCAATTCCGCTGTAACTGTATTGATATAGTGTAATATGTGCAGTGAGCATATATGTAACTTGTATAGTTGTAGAATGTAAAGTTGTTGAATAGAGTTGTGTTTGTTGTACTTACGTTCGTTTTCTTTGATCCAGCAGCCGCCTATCACGATCATTACTGGTGATGGTAGTGAGTTGTATGTTTCGAGGTCGAATTATGTTGCCATCTCATTCCATGGGGTGAACTGAATTGTCGTGTCGCTACGTGGGAAGGGCGTAAGGTGATGTGTGTATAACATGTTAACTAATAAAAATTAAGGAAGTTTCAAGTCTGTTAACATGCAGTAGGTCTGATAAGTGTTTCCATCTCACTATAGCGAATTAAGTAGTCAAAATTTATAAGCATTGTAATGTTTATGATGCATATGTTTCAACATTAATAGATTGGATATGAAAGAGTGGTGTGTTTACTTGAGGTTAAAGATATTAACGGATCTTCGCAACTTTGTTCTCCACGGCACGGATTTCTTGAATTTCGCCAGCATCTTCATACCAAAACATATCCCCACAAAAACTGCAAGCACAATCACAATTACCGATATCATCATACGCACTTGTCACCCATACTACTCAGGAAAACGGAACATACATTAGACAAACAGAATCCAAAAAAAAAAAGAAACATACATATTCAATACAATAACAACAGTTACCATAGCTTCACGTCAAAAACATATAGTTACAAGCACAAAAACAAATATATATACCCAATTATCAGAAGTCAGTACATAAAGTAAATTATCGAACAATAACATACTAGTAGGATTGTACGGCGCAGCCCCAACAGTAGAGCATTGTCATCACAGAAACGAACTCAACCCAATTTACCATCTCCACCAGCTGAATGCCTTGTTGCCCTTTTCGATTAATCGTTTTTAGGTGGCATTGTTAACCTCTTTAACCCACCCCAGGCATGAAAATGTACACAAAGATAGCAATATATACCCACGTACAAATTAACTGCAAGACGACAGAATAATAACTCACAAAAACTCAAATAAACACGCAAAAGCCAAAAACTAACAATTGCAAATATATAGTGACAATCCTATTAATTAGAAAAAACTTCAGCTAAGAAGTATTAAAAAAATTGCAGAAACGAATTCAGTAAATACAGAGATTAAAATGTACATGTGTTTAGTTGCTAAAGTGTTGGAGCGAATTTAGAAGACTAATCGGAACAGAAAGGGCGAGATTCAAGCGCAATTGACAACCAAAGTGTGACGTCCCGTACAAAATCAACGTGTATGGATCATCAACAACAGGTCCATTACACGTACAATACTACATGCTGTTTTAAAACAAGTTTTGCATTCATGAAAAGGTGACGTCTTTACCAACGTCAAATGTAAAGATAACGTGCTTCTATGAATAGAAAGCATTAACATAAGTATGTGACACAAAGGTCATTACAAAGCCATTGTTCAAATGTAACATAAGTTGTGAATTCAAGTAAAAGTTCCATGATTGAGACATCTCTAAGTAATGCAGCGGAAGTATAACACAGCGAGTCTGTAACAGCAAGTCTATAACACTAAGACTATAACAGCAAGTCTAACAGCGGAAGCAACAACGTCTAAGCGCCTGAGAAATACATGCTTTAAAATGTCAACACGAATGTTGGTGAGCTATAGTTTGTTTGTAATCAGTAATGTAATGTAGACCACGAGATTTCGTATTCAAAACAGTATGAAAAGTATATATGCTTATCCGTGGGCACCCGGTAACTAACTTAACAAGTAATATCACCCCCTAAAAGTACACCTGGCAAGTGCGTAAGTTTACGAAGTATTAAACACCCGTTGAATGCTAGCGCGACTAGCCCGAGTGGGGATGTCAAACCCTATGGATCCATATCTAAGATTCGCGTTCACCGGTTCATAAACCAATGACTAAACGTTACCGAGCTAAGGGGAATCTTTGTGCCGTTATGTCACCCACACATATATAAAGTTTAAGTACTCGTGTCTAGTATGTAAAACATAAAAAGCGCATGTATTCTCAGTCCCAAAAATAGTTAAAGTAAAAAGGGAACTATAACTCACAGTGAATGTGCGGTAAAAGTCGATATGAAAAGTATGCAAGTAGTAAGTCGGTCCGAAAGGTCATCAACCTAAGTCAAAGGTTACTAAGTCAGTATATTGTCCCCAAAAGTTTAAAAGTGAATAAGTTAAGCCTTAAGTATCATCATGATCATGATCATTCGTAAAAGATAAAGTAAGTTTTCAACAAGAATAGAGATCGAAACAAAAGGCTGACTCCGGACAGCTGCTACGACCTCTATACAAACCGAAAAGACGCGTGGTCAGTGGCCAAGGCTCCGCATGTGAGTCCTTGTAACTCTTTTCAATTTTCAGATCCTAACACGATGTCGTTTGACCGTGGCGACGGTTCAAGCGCGAGTAGGTCAGAATTTTCAGCACGTCGTTACAAAGGCGTAGTGATTTTCGGAAGGCTATAAATCCTAAACCGTATATCGGATTTAGGCGAGTCTTGAACGAAAAGTCATCTACTCGAAACGAACTATCTGAAAATAAACTTTATAGAAGTCCCAGGTGTCTAATAAGACCTCGAAAAACAGTAAACAAGTGCTCCGGTGGGTTTCTTGGTGCTTGATGCTCATCACGGTTCTCATCCTTGATGCGTGTAAGCTTCAAGTGTACAACTCTTTGATGTTTTAGTATCACTTTGACCAAATTTCAACTATCAACACACAACTAAGAGTAAAAGCTAACATTCTACAAGTTTTGAACATCAAGGTTGTCTCTTTATTGCATAAACACAATAAAGCTTCAACCTTTGTCCTTTTGACACAAGTTTATGCATCTTCATCATATGATATGATGAAGACTTGATTTTTATCACCATAAAAATCATAAAAGGTTCCACGTAAGTGAGATCTACAATAATAACTTAGATCTCAAGTATTAAGAAACCCTAACCTAGAAAGCTTGGATTTTTACATGATTAATGAGACCATAAGCTAGAAAGCTAAGATCTAGTAAAAGTAATGAGACCATAAGCTAAAAAGCTAAGATCTAAAAAAAAATAATGAAACCCTAAGCTAGAAAGCTTGGATCTTTAATGTTCTTGAAGATCCTTAAAGCAAAAAAGCTAGATCTACAAGTTACATGAAGATCATAAACACAAGTTTTGATCTTTTAACAAAAACAAAGTGATCTTAAGCTATAAAGCTTAGATCCATTAAAGTAATGAAGATCCAAAGCTAGAAAGATTGAATCTTTCATATTCTTGAAGGATTCAAATCAAAGTTTGAATCTACAAGATATAACAAGATCAAAAAGCTAAAAAGCTTGATCCTTTAATGATGATGATGATGATGATGTCAAAAATAAAGAAGGAAAAAGAAGAAGAAAATTAAGAAACTTACAAGTTTTAAGTGTGAGAAAAACTAGAGAGAATATTAGAGAGCAAGTGTGTGTAAAATGAGAATGAGATCAAGTGTGAAATGGGAGAAATAAGCTTGATATTTATAGTGGTGATGGGGTGGGTTGGCCGTGGGTTTTGGGGGGGACAAGGGGGACAACCTTTTGCTTTTTGCATGGTGGTGGTCTAAAGGTGGTGCTTGTTGTTGGGATCCCATGCAACATGTGTGGTAATGGTTAACAAAAATGCTAGTATGTTGGCTCATATTAATGGGTTTTTGTCTTACATTTTAATGGGTCAAAAATTTATTAAAGTTGGGCTAATTTAAGAGTCCATTAGCTAGAGTAGGGTGGGCTTAAGTCCAATAAGGTAGAAAGTCCATTAAGACTAACTAGTGTGCATTAGTAAATTACTAAGCGTAATTAAGCAACCAATAAGCCAAGTAATTTTCATTAGAAAATAACAATTAGTTTTATGTAGTCATAATATTCTAATTATGACCAAAATTAATCGTGTACAGAGTACATAGCTCGTTCTAAACGTCAAGTGACACTAACGGTCATAAAATCATTCGAGGATCAAGTTAAGTAACTACGTACTTAATAACATGTTTTAAAATATAAACGAAAGTAATCAACATGAATAATGATCCCAGAATATAATATAGCTTAGTACGCACAAATACGCAGTTTCCTGAAAGTAATAAGTACAAAAATATAAGTCAAAAAAGTCGGGTCGTTACATTACCCACCTGTAAAAGAAAATTTCGTCCGAAATTTTAAGCTGAGGTAGACGGTAGAGTCGGGAAAAGGTGAGGATATTTCTGCATCATCTGATCCTCTCGTTCCCAAGTAAACTCGGGTCCTCGTTTAGCATTCCAACGGACTCGGACAATTGGAATCTTGTTGCGTTTCAAGGTCTTGACCTCACGGTCCATAATTTCAATAGGTTCTTCCACGAAGTGGAGTTTGTCATCAATCGTAAGCTCATCCAGAGGTATGACAAGTTCTGTTTCAGCAAGACACTTCTTCAGATTCGACACGTGGAAAGTGAGATGAACAGCACTTAATTGAGATGGAAGATCCAAACGGTAAGCGACGGGTCCAATACGCTCCAAGATTTCGAAAGGACCAATATATCGCGGATTTTACTTCCCACACTTTCCGAAACGGATTACACCTTTTCAAGGTGCGACTTTCAACATTACGCAGTCACCTACTTGAAATTCGAGATCTTTACGTTTAAGGTCGGCATATCTCTTTTGACGGTCACGGGCCGTCTTGCGCCTCGCTTAAATTTGGACAATCTTCTCGGTTGTTTCATGGACGAGTTCGGGTCTGGTGATTTGCTTTTCACCTACTTCGGCCCAACAGATAAGAGAACGGCACTTGCGGCCATATAAAGCTTCGAAATGTGCGGCCTTAATGCTTTCGTGATAACTATTGTTGTAAGAGAATTCGGCCAGCAGCAAATGCTTCTCCCAAGCTTTCCCGAAATTAATAACACAAGCTCGTAACATGTCCTCTAAGGTTTGAATCATGCGTTCGCTTTGTCCGTCAGTTTGCGGGTGATACGCGGTACTCATATCTAAACGTGTCCCCAAAGCTTCTTGTAAAGAACACTAAAATCTAGAAGCGAAACGGGCATCTCGATCTAAAATAATCGATAAGGGTACACCGTGACGAGATACAATTTCCTTTATGTACAGTTGTGCCAGTCTCTCCATTGTGTCGGTTTCCTTCATGGCTAGGAAATGAGCAGATTTGGTAAGGCGGTCAATAATAACCCAGATGGTATCATAACCGCCTAACGTTTTCGGTAGCTTCGTGATGAAGTCCATCGTTATTCCTTCCCACTTCCATTGCGGGATTTCGGGTTGCTGAAGTAACCCAGATGGCCTCTGATGTTCGGCTTTGATCTTAGAACAAGTTAAACACTTTCCAACGTAAGTAGCAACATCCTTCTTAAGGTTTGGCCACCAATATTGCTCCTTGATATCGTGGTACATCTTACCAGCTCCTGGATGAATCGAATACCTTGACTTGTGGGCTTTGTCTAGAATAAGGCTTCGTAAATCCCATAACTAGGCACCCAAATTCTTCCGGTGAAATATCGGAGTTCAGTTTCCTTAACCTCGAATCGAGAGACGAGAATGTTCAATCGTTCTTGAGAAATATTCTCCTCTTTGAGAGCCTCATCTTGGGCTACACGGATTTGGCAACTGAGATTCGTGTGAATGGTGACGTTCAAGGCGCGGGCATGAAGAGATACCATTATCTCCTTTCGGCTCAAGGCATCGGCTACAACATTTGCCTTGCCAGGATGGTAGCGATGTTCACAATCATAATCGTTGAACGTCTCGATCCACCGTCGCTGTCTCATGTTCAGTTGCTTCTGATCGAATATGTGTTGAAGGCTTTTGTGGTCGGTGAAGATAGTTGGTTCCGTAAAGATAGTGTCTCCACTGTTTGAGCGCAAAGACGACGGCTCCAAGTTTGAGATCGTGAGTCATGTAGTTTCGCTCGTGAATCTTCAGTTGTCGGGAGGCGTAAGCAATAGCCTTCTTCTGTTGCATCAATACACACCTAAAACCTTGTCGAGAGGCATCGCAATATACAACGAAGTCATCACTGCCTTCGGGAAGGGATAAGATCGGTGTGGTGGTTAACTTCTGCTTCAAGGTTTGGAATGCCGACTCTTGCTCGGTTGCCCAAACGAACTTCTTCCCCTTATGAGTTAACGCGGTCAAAGGACGCGCAATCAATGAGAAACCTTCGATGAATCTACGATAGTAACCAGCGAGGCCTAAAAATTGGCGGATATGAGTAGGAGTGGTGGGAGTTTCCCACTTGCTGATGGCTTCAATCTTTGCGGGATCGACTTTGATACCCTGATCGCTCATAATATGACCAAGAAATTAGACTTCCTTCAACTAAAATTCACACTTGGAGAATTTGGCATAGAGTTGCTCTTGTCTCAAGAGTTCAAGCATGAGTCGAAGATGTTGCTCATGTTCTTCTTCTCTTTTGGAATAGATTAGAATATCGTCTATGAATACGATAATGAATTTGTCTAGGTACGGCTTGCATACTCGATTCATAAGGTCCATGAACAGGGCAGATGCGTTGGTTAAACCGAATGGCATCACCAGAAACTCATAATGACCATAACGAGTTCGAAACGCAGTCTTAAGTACATCACTCTCCTTCACCCTCAACTGGTGATAACCTGACTGCAAATCGATCTTGGATTAAACGATGGATCCTTGTAGCTGATCGAATAGATCGTCAATCCTGTGAAGGGGATACCGGTTCTTGATTGTCAACTTGTTCAGCTTTCGATAATCGATACACATGCGGAAAGATCTGTCCTTCTTCTTCACAAATAAAATAGGTGCGCCCCATGGCGATGAACTCGGTTGAATAAATCCACGGTCTAGCAGTTCCTGCAGTTGACTCTACAACTCTTGCAGTTCGGAAGGTGCAAGTCGATAAGGTGCGCGAGCTACCGGTGCAGCTCCTGGAACTAGATCAATCTGAAACTCTACTGATCGCGGCGGGGGTAATCCTGGCAATTCTTCTGGAAAGACTTCGGGAAATTCGTTCAAAATTCGTACCTCATTCACGCTTTTCTCCTCAGTTTCTAACTTCTTCACATGCGCCAGAATAGCAAAGCGCCCCTTTTTCATGACCTTTTGTGCCTTCATGCAACTAATAAGGTTCAGCTTTGGGCTACATCTCTCCCCGTAAACAATTAATGGCTCACCATCTTCGCGAGGTATACGAAGAATCTTCTCCCCACAGATAACTTCTGCTTTTACCTTGGACAACCAGTCCATACCAACTATCACATCAAAGCTCCCCAACTTAATGGGTATCAAATCAATCTCAAAATCCACGCCAGCTAAGTTTATTATACCTCCTCGGCCAATTTGGTCAACTTTCTCAAGCTTTCCATTGGCTACCTCAACAAGAATACTGTAGCGACCCGACCAAATCATGTTTGACGGCGCCGACTACTTAGGTCCCGTTACGTGGTCATAAGTCTTTATCATGACGTTTGACCAAAATATGTCGCATTTATTTCATAAGTAAAAGGATGTTTCAAGTTTACAAATGTAGTTCAAAAGACTAGTTACATTACAATGTTTAACGTATGAATGAAACCTATGCGACACAATTTAAAGTAGCCAAAAGACGCTCCAACTATGCATGTATACTCGACATCCAAGCAAGTATCAAAAGTAATGAGCGGAAGCATGTATCACACAAATGTTCAAGGACCTGAGAAAAACATAGAAATCTGTCAACGAAAACGTTGGTGAAATCATAGGTTTGAGTAAGTAAGTACAAGTGAACCACAAGATTTGCAACAATGAGATAATAGTAATACATTCCAAAAGTTTGTTTCACGAGCACCCAATTATCAATGCTTAACATTCCTTCCATAGAACCCCATCACAATAGTGTTAGAACATACACTGTTTCTCGAAAATACATTTCATTCGTAAACGGTAGCGAACCGTTTGAATGAGGGTTTGTCAAACCCATATGGCCATATAACATAAGTTCTCACTTACACCCGGCAAGTGTAACTAATGATAATCGAATTGAGGATTTTTGTTCAAACTCGTATGTAGAATGTTTGTTTTCCTGTACTTGTGTTCACTTAGTAAAAAGAAACGTTTTTCTCATCCCAAATGTAAGTGCAAAAGAGTAAAAGTGGGACTATGATCTCACCTTGAGTGCACGTATGAAAAGTACTTCACAAAGTAACGTGTGCGAAGGATAGTGCTAGTCTTGACCTAAACAAATAGGTCGTATCAATAACAGTAAACACGATAGGTCAAAGATGTTCAATTAGTCCTACGGCTCGTTACGACTCGATTATGTAGCATGTGAAATCAAATTGTCAAGTTTCATGCAAGATACAAGTATAGAAACAAGTTAAGAAGGTTGCATAATCATTTGGTTAAGTTTGACAAAAAGTCAAACTTTGGTCGGTCAAAGTCAACGAAAAAGTCAACACGTTCGGGTCGGGTCCCGAACTATTTTTCTGAGGTTTTTAATCATGTATGAACATGTTAGAACAAGTTACGTGTGAATCGGAGGTGCGTAGCATAGCAAACATTATTCAAAAATTGACAAAGTTGGACAGACCACTTTGGCGCGCCGCGCCATTACCTGTGCAGAGAATTCTGGCAGTTTTTAAGTTTTATGCACGAACCTAACTTCAACCAATCACCATTTATGACTTGCAAACAACCAAAGCATGTATCTTATATCATCGGAAAGGTATTTTGACAAGGAAAACAACTAAACACATTTCATCCATCACATTTACTTTTACAACAACCAAAATCACATTCAAAGTTCCTCATTAAATGCACTCAAGTTCATAAATGAAATTCGATGATTCGGCAACCAATTTATATGAATGATATGCCGTTTTGAAGGTGATCAAGCATACAATACAACCTAACACTTACAAATAACATTTCATGTCATTCAAAGCATCAAAAGTTCATTTCGAGTTCATCAAACCCTAACCCAAATCCACCAAAACCAATAATCAAGTTTATGAAGTTTTCTAAAACAACCTACACATCAAATTGAAGCTAGTGTTACTAGTAACACATTTAATACTTGCACTTTACCATAACAACAACATTTAAGCAACCAAATTACCAAATCAAATACACCAAAGTTCATATTCAAGGTAGTTACTTCAAATAACGAAATCGAGCATATAAATCATATAATCATGTTAGACTTGAGCCATAGACACTAATTAACAACTTTATAAGTTAAAAACATCAAGAACACAAAATCTAGTGATTTTAGAAAGTTACCCAAACTTGATGAAATCGGTATGGAATCGAAGAGGAAGATGAGAGGATTCCGAATATGCAATTTGTTTAGATGGATGCTTGCTCGATTTGATTTGGATGATGAATCCTTGAAGTGGTGTTTGAGAGATTTGGTGAAAGTATTAGAGAAAATGGAAAAAGAAAAGGAATAATGAATGGAGGAGGAAAAGTGTTGACTCTTTGACCTAGTCACCTCTTTGCTCCTTTGTCAAACTTAGTCCCTCAACTTTGGAAACGGGTGCGTGAATTACCTAAACGAGATAATTTAAAAACGCGTATTAACGGGAGATGTTATAAACATATAACGGAGTTTAAAATAGTATAACAGGAAAAGTAAACGGAAAAAGGCGGGATGTTACAAATACTCTCCTCCAAAGGAACTAACGACCAATCTATCTTAGAGCAAAAGTGTCTACATACATAACTCCTATCGGCACCAGTATCAAACAAGACAGAAGCTAATAGTTTATTGATAGTGAATGTGCCTATAACCAAGTCAGGATCTTCACGGGCATCTCTGGCGTTTATGTTGAAGACTCTTCCACGTGCCGGCATGCCATCCTTCTTCTTATTATGACATTCATTCTTGAAGTGGCCCTGCTGACCGAACTCAAAACACTTCCTTGGTCCATCCGGGTTTGTCCTCACAGCTGGGGTGGTGATCTTACAATCTATGCCGACGTGTCCAGTCCTTTTACACTTCTCACACACTACATTGTAGTATCCAGTGTGATGATGGTAGCATCTCTTACACTGAGGAAGGCTACCTTTGTAGTTAGGGTTAGGGTTCCTCCATTCGTTGCTTCCCTTAAAGTTCTCATACCTCGTCGCTAGGTTCTGATCAAAACCTTTACCCTTTTTTCCATCCCACTTATGTTTCCCATTACTAGATCCCGATTCTGATTTCGCCTTCTCTGGCTCTTGGGGGGGTAATTTGATTCATCAGGGTGTACGCCATGCGCATAGCTTTCGGGACATTTACTGGTTTCGAAGAAGTGAGATTTCCCTTAATGTCCTTGGGGAGTCCCCACAGATACCTCTCCATCCGTTTGTACTCTGGAGTAACCATTGTGGGGC
Organism: Rutidosis leptorrhynchoides; assembly: GCF_046630445.1. Taxonomy (NCBI): domain Eukaryota; kingdom Viridiplantae; phylum Streptophyta; class Magnoliopsida; order Asterales; family Asteraceae; genus Rutidosis; species Rutidosis leptorrhynchoides. Next base: position 67,753,912 of record NC_092337.1, read on the forward strand.
ACATCAAGGCTAACTACAAGTATCTCCAATTATAGCCATCAAGGTCAGTTCCTACAACTTTCAGTTCCCAAAATTCCGCTTCCATTTTCTGAATTTCGGTTCTGGGGCAGTATTCCTCGATCATAGCCCTCTTGAACTCCTCCCAGGGTGTTGCATAAGCTTCGTCAATTCCCTGATCCTGGGCAAACTTATTCCACCAAGTCAAAGCGCCATCCGACAGCATGCATGACTCGTACTTGGTCTTATTCACTTCGGAGCAGTAACTCACACGGAACACAGATTCCAAATTTTCAAACCATCTCGTCAGCCCAACTGGACCTTCCGTTCCACTGAAATTGTGGGGCTTACAACTCTGAAATTCCTTATAAATGTACCCGTTTTGAGCAATCCGGTTCGCCATTAGAGCTTGTGCGGGGTTGACATTCGCCATAGCTGCGGCTACTCGAGCAGCTATCATCTCCTTAATTTGTGCTGCGGTGGCATTTCTCTTGGACTTCTTCCGTTTGCCATCAATCTTCCAAACAAAAATTTCGACTTACGTCAAAATCCATTAACCAACAACGTCATAGCATAAGGTAAACAACATGGAAGTAACACAATACACGTTAACTAAGCATGGCAAACAAGCAGCAGATAGCACAAAAGTCAACATATAATAAATTAAATAAAACGCCATACAATAATTCAGACAACAGTAATTCCATTCATAGTAAAAAAAATTGCATACAACTTCATAAAGTTCGTATAATACAAGAATGAAAAACATGAAACTACTAACGGAGTACATAATGAAATCTAATACAACAGTCCTAGAGTGAAGGTGGGTAAATGATGTCCATCATATGGGACACCTGGTCCTCGAGCTCAGTCACCCGAGTACGTAAGGCATGCACTTCCCTCGTCAGCTCCTCGATGGTGGGTGGTGTCGATGGTGCAGATGGTCCAGATGGTGCAGACTTAGCACTAGAAGTAGACGGCACAGTGCGGGCGACCCTACGCACAAAATAGATCGGCAGGATATGGTACAACCCGCTTAAGGGCTGTGACCCTAACCAACTGTCCATGTGCGTTCACGAATGGCTTAACTTCATTAACCCCTACAATAATGGTACCATCGTAGCGGTATCGCTTCTTCGGCGGGGTAGAGGGTGGCTGCACGGGCTCCTCCTCTGGGTCCTCCTCAGAATCCTCCTCGGGATCCTCCTCGCTGGTGTCATCGGATGATGATCCGTCTGAATCGTCTGAAGGTAGTGCAGGTACATCACAGGCGGGAGAAAGCGTCTGGCTGGTGGTCATGGCCCGGTATCTGTCAGATAAATTCGGCACTACTCGTCCGTCAGTGATGCGTTTAACCCAATGTCCATGCTCGTTACGGAAGGGACCGTCCCTGTTTACCCCAATGATCACAGTACCATCGAAATGATGTTGTGGCCCCGGGAGTCTAGGGCTGGGTGGAGATTGAATCTCCTCGGGATCCTCGTCTCTGTCTAAGATGTCCATTAGGTCAGGTGCGTGTCTACTATCTCCAGAAGACGAATCGCCAGAGTCGCTGGAGGGTAGCGGTGAGTCAGCAGCAATAGTAGGTAGGGTAGCAGATGTATCTGAGTCACTCTCGAAGTCAAGGGTCATGGGTGGCATGTCTGACATCTGAACAAGGAAAAATAACTTTTTCCATGTCAGTAAGACATATAGCAAGCACGTAATCAGGCATAGTAACTATGGCATCCTAGATCGTCTACAGCAGTACATAGCATGGCAATATTAACAGTAACAAACAGAAGTAATATGCAATCAAAAGCAGATAGTAGCATGCAGTAACGAGAATAAGCAATAGCATACAGCAAGTTCACATAGCAGTAAAAGTAAGCAGTAGCATGCAACAATTCTGCAGAAACAAGTAAACGATCAAGTTGTAGATTAGTCCTATTAGTGAATCCTACTCGACTCGGTCGAGCACACTAATGCAACCTAATTCCCTATAACCGATGCACTGATACCAAATGTGACGCCCCGTACAAAATCATTGTGTACGGATCATCAACAACAGGACCATTACACGGTACAATACTACATGCTGTTTTAAAACAAGTTTTGCATTCATGAAAAGGTGACGTTTTTACCAACGTCAAATGTTTTACAAAGATAACGTGCTTCTACGAATAGAAAGCATTAACATAAGTACGTGACACAAAGGTCATTACAAAGCCATTGTTAAAATGTAACATAAGTTATGAATGCAAGTAAAAGTTCCATGATTGAGACATCTCTAAGTAATGCAGCGGAAGTCTAACACAGCGAGTCTGTAACAGCAAGTCTATAACACCAAGACTATAACAGCAAGTCTAACAGCGGAAGCAACAACGTCTAAGCACTTGAGAAAAACATGCTTTAAAATGTCAACACGAATGTTGGTGAGCTATAGTTTGTTTGTAATCAGTAATGTAATGTAGACCACGAGATTTCATATTCAAAACAGTATGAAAAGTATATGCTTATCCGTAGGCACCCGGTAACTAACTTAACAAGTAATATCACCCCCTAAAAGTACACATGACAAGTGCGTAAGTTTACGAAGTATTAAACACCCATTGAATGCTAGTGCGACTAGCCCGAGTAGGGATGTCAAACCCTATGGATCCATATCTAAGATTCGCGTTCACCGGTTCATAAACCAATGACTAAACGTTACCGAGCTAAGGGGAATCTTTGTGCTGTTATGTCACCCACACATATATAAAGTTTAAGTACTCGTGTCTAGTTTGTAAAACATAAAAAGCGTCATGTATTCTCAGTTCAAAAAATAGTTAAAGTAAAAAGGGAGCTATAACTCACAGTGAATGTGCGGTAAAAGTCGATATGAAAAGTATGCAAGTAGTAAGTCGGTCCAAAAGGATGCGTGGTCAGTATCCACGGCTCCGTATGTGAGTTCTTGTACCTCTGACCAATTTTCAGATCCTAACTCGATATCGTTTGACCGTGGCGACGGTTCAAGTGCGAGTAGGTCAGAATTTTCAGCACTTCGTTACAAAGGCGTAGTGATTTTCGGAAGGCTATAAATTCTAAACCGTATATCGGATTTAGTTGATTCTTGAACAAAAAGTCATCTACTAAAAACGAAATATCTGAAAATCAACTTTCCAGAAGTCCCAGGTGTCTGATCAGACCCCGAAAAACAGTAAACATGTGTTCCGGTGGGTTTCTTGGTGCTTGATGCTCATCACGGTTCTCATCCTTGATGCGTGTAAGCTTCAAGTGTACAACACTTTGATGTTTTAGAATCACTTTGACCAAGTTTCAACCATAAAAACACAACTAAGAGTAAAAGCTAACATTCTATAAGTTTTAAACATCAAGGTTGTCTCTTTATTGCATAAACACAATAAAGCTTCAACCTTTGTCCTTTTGACACGAGTTTATGCATCTTCATCATATGAGATGATGAAGACTTGATTTTTATCACCATAAAAATCATAAAAGGTTACAAGTAAATGAGATCTACAATAATAATTTAGATCTCAAGTATTAAGAAATCCTAAGCTAGAAAGCTTGGATTTTTACAAGATTAATGAGACCATAAGCTAGAAAGCTAAGATCTAGTAAAAGTAATGAGACCATAAGCTAAAAAGCTAAGATCTAAATAAAATAATGAAACCCTAACCTAGAAAGATTAGATCTTTAATGTTCTTGAAGATCCTTAAAGCAAAAAGCTAGATCTACAAGTTACATGAAGATCATAAACACAAGTTTTGATCTTTTAATAAAAACAAAGTGATCTTAAGCTATAAAGCTTAGATCCATTAAAGTAATGAAGATCCAAAGCTAGAAAGCTTGAATCTTTCATGTTCTTGAAGGATTCAAATCAAAGTTTGAATCTACAAGATATAACAAGATCAAAAAGCTAAAAAGCTTGATCCTTTAATGATGATGATGATGATGTCGAAAATAAAGAAGGAAAAAGAAGAAGAAAATCAAGAAACTTACAAGTTTTAAGTGTGAGAAAAATTAGAGAGAATATTAGAGAGCAAGTGTGTGTAAAATGAGAATGAGATCAAGTGTGAAATGAGAGAAATAAGCTTGATATTTATAGTGGTGATGGGGTGGGTTGGCCATGGGTTTTTTTGGGGGGGGGGGGGATAAGGGGGACAACCTTTTACTTTTTGCATGGTGGTGGTCTAAAGGTGGTGCTTGTTGTTGGGATCCCATGCAACATGTGTGGTAATGGTTAACAAAAATGCTAGTATGTTGACTCATATTAATGGGTTTTTGTCTTACATTTTAATGGGTCATAAATTTATTAAAGTTGGGCTAATTTAAGGGTCCATTAGCTAGAGTAGGGTAGGCTTAAATCCAATAAGGTAGAAAGTCTATTAAGACTAACTAGTGTGCATTAGTAAATTACTAAGCGTAATTAAGCAACCAATAAGCCAAGCATTTGTCATTAGAAAATAACAATTAGTTTTACGTAGTCATAATATTCCAATTATGACCAAAATTAATCGTGTACAGAGTACATAGCTCGTTCTAAACGTCAAGTGACACTAACGGTCATAAAATCATTCGAGGATCAAGTTAAGTAACTACGTACTTAATAACACATTTTAAAATATAAACGAAAGTAATCAACATGAATAATGATCCCAGAATATAATATAGCTCAGTAAGCTCAAATACGCAGTTTCGTGAAAGTAATAAGCACAAAAATATGAGTCAAAAAAGTTGGGTCGTTACATTACCCACCTGTTAAAGAAAATTTCGTCCCAAAATTTTAAGCTGAGGTAGACGGTAGAGTCGGGAAAAGGTGAGGATACTTCTGCATCATCTGATCCTCTCGTTCCCAAGTAAACTCGGGTCCTCGTTTAGTATTCCAACGGGCTCGGACAATTGGAATCTTGTTGCGTTTCAAGGTCTTGACCTCACGGTCCATAATTTCAACAGGCTCTTCCACGAAGTGGAGTTTGTCATCAATCGTAAGCTCATCCAGAGGTATGACAAGTTCTGGTTCAGCAAGATACTTCTTCAGATTTGACACGTGGAAAGTGGGATGAACAGCACTTAATTGAGATGGAAGATCCAAACGGTAAGCGACGGGTCCAATACGCTCCAAGATTTCGAAAGCACCAATATATCGTGGATTTAGTTTCCCACGCTTTTCGAAACGGATTACACCTTTTCAAGGTGCGACTTTCAACATTACGCGGTCACGTACATGAAATTCGAGATCTTTACGTTTAAGGTCGGCATAGCTCTTTTGACGGTCACGGGCCGTCTTGCGCCTCGCTTGAATTTGGACAATCTTCTCGGTTGTTTCATGGACGAGTTTGGGTCCGGTGATTTCCTTTTCACCTACTTCGGCCCAACAGATAGGAGAACGACACTTGCGGCCATATAAATCTTCGATAGGTGCGGCCTTAATGCTCGCGTGATAACTATTGTTGTAAGAGAATTCGGCCAGCGGCAAATGCTTCTCCCAAGCTTTCCCGAAATCAATAACATAAGCTCGTAACATGTCCTCCAAGGTTTGAATCGTGTGTTCGCTTTGTCCGTCGGTTTGCGGGTGATACGCGGTACTCATATCTAAATGTGTCCCCAAAGCTTCTTGTAAAGAACGCCAAAATCTAGAAGTGAAATGGGCATCTCGATCTGAAATAATCGATAAGGGTACACCGTGACAAGATACAATTTCCTTTATGTACAGCTGCGCCAGTCTCTCCATTGTGTCAGTTTCCTTCATGGCTAGGAAGTGAGCACATTTGGTAAGGCGGTCAATAATAACCCAGATGGTATCATAACCGCCTACCGTTTTCGGTAGCTTCATGATGAAGTCCATCGTTATTCCTTCCCACTTTCATTGCGGGATTTCGGGTTGCTGAAGTAACCCGGATGGCCTCTGATGTTCGGCTTTGATCTTAGAACAAGTTAAACACTTTCCAACGTAAGTAGCAACATCCTTCTTAAGGTTTGGCCACCAATATTGCTCCTTGAGATCGTGGTACATCTTACCAGCTCCTGGATGAATCGAATACCTTGACTTGTGGGCTTTTTCTAGAATAAGGCTTCGTAAATCCCCATAACTAGGCACCCAAATTCTTCCGTTAAAATATCGGAGTCCAGTTTCCTTAACCTCGAATCGAGAGACGAGTGTAGTGACCCGAACTTTTCCATCTTTATATATATATTAAATGAAATTGTTATTTACATGATTAAGTGTTTCCAACATGTTAAGCAATCAAACTTGTTAAGACTTGATTAATTGAAATAGGTTTCATATAGACAATTGACCACCCAAGTTGACCGGTGATTCATGAACGTTAAAACTTGTAAAAACTATACGATGACATATATATGGTTATATATATAGTTAACATGATTTTATTATAAGTATGTATCTTATTAGGTATTTTAACAATGAGTTATATACATAAAAATGAGACTATTAATTTAAGAAACTCGAGAACGATATATATAACGATTATCGTTATAACAACGTCTTACTAGGTACATATGAATCATATTAAGATATTGATACACTTGGTTAATTATGTTAAAGGATAAGTAAATATATTATTAAGTGTATTAACAATGAAATACATATGTAAAAATAAGACTACTAACTTAATGATTTCGAAACGAGACATATATGTAACGATTATCGTTGTAACGACATTTAACTGTATATATATCATACTAAGATATATTATATATCATAATATCATGATAATATAAAAATTTAACATCTCATTTGTTATAATAAACAATGGGTTAACAACATTCAACAAGATCGTTAACCTAAAGGTTTCAAAACAACATTTACATGTAACGACTAACGATGACTTAACGACTCAGTTAAAATGTATACACATGTAGTGTTTTAATATGTATTCATAAACTTTTGAAAGACTTCAAGACACTTATCAAAATACATCTACTTAACAAAAATGCTTACAATTACATCCTCGTTCAGTTTCATCAACAATTCTACTCGTATGCACCCGTATTCGTACTCGTACAATACACAGCTTTTAGATGTATGTACTATTGGTATATACACTCCAATGATCAGCTCTTAGCAGCCCATGTGAGTCACCTAACACATGTGGGAACCATCATTTGGCAGCTAGCATGAAATATCTCATAAAATTACAAAAATATGAGTAATCATTCATGACTTATTTACATGAAAACAAAATTACATATCCTTTATATCTAATCCATACACCAACGACCAAAAACACCTACAAACACTTTCATTCTTCAATTTTCTTCATCTAATTGATCTCTCTAAAGTTCTATCTTCAAGTTCTAAGTGTTCTTCATAAATTCCAAAAGTTCTAGTTTCATAAAATCAAGAATACTTCCAAGATTGCAAGTTTACTTTCAAGTTTTCTAAATCCATTCCAAGTAATCATCCAAGATCAAGAAACCTTTGTTACTTACAGTAGGTTATCTTTCTAATACAAAGTAATAATCATATTCAAACTTTAATTCAATTTCTATAACTATAACAATCTTATTTCGAGTGGAAATCTTACTTGAAATTGTTTTCGTGTCATGATTCTGCTTCAAGAACTTTCAAGCCATCCAAGGATCCTTTGAAGCTAGATCTATTTTTCTTATTTCAAGTAGGTTTATCCAAGGAACTTGAGGTAGTAATGATGTTCATAACATCATTCAATTCATACATATAAAGCTATCTTATTCGAAGGTTTAAACTTGTAATCACTAGAACATAGTTTAGTTAATTCTAAACTTGTTCGCAAATAAAAGTTAATCCTTCTAACTTGACTTTTAAAATCAACTAAACACATGTTCTATATCTATATGATATGCTAACTTAATGATTTAAAACCTGGAAACAAGAAAAACACCGTAAAACCGGATTTACGCCGTCGTAGTAACACCGCGGGCTGTTTTGGGTTAGTTAATTAAAAACTATGATAAACTTTGATTTAAAAGTTGTTATTCTGGGAAAATGATTTTTATTATGAACATGAAACTATATCCAAAAATTATGGTTAAACTCAAAGTGGAAGTATGTTTTCTAAAATGGTCATCTAGACGTCGTTTTTTCGACTGAAATGACTACCTTTACAAAAACGACTTGTAACTTATTTTTCCGACTATAAACCTATACTTTTTCTGTTTAGATTCATAAAATAGAGTTCAATATGAAACCATAGCAAATTGATTCACTCAAAACGGATTTAAAATGAAGAAGTTATGGGTAAAACAAGATTGGATAATTTTTCTCATTTTAGCTACGTGAAAATTGGTAACAAATCTATTCCAACCATAACTTAATCAACTTGTATTGTATATTATGTAATCTTGAGATACCATAGACACGTATACAATGTTTTGACCTATCATGTCGACACATCTATATATGTTTCGGAACAACCATAGACACTCTATATGTGAATGTTGGAGTTAGCTATACAGGGTTGAGGTTGATTCCAAAATATATATAGTTTGAGTTGTGATCAATAATGAGATACGTATACACTGGGTCGTGGATTGATTCAAGATAATATTTATCAATTTATTTCTGTACATCTAACTGTGGACAACTAGTTGTACGTTACTAACGAGGACAGCTGACTTAATAAACTTAAAATATCAAAATATATTAAAAGTGTTGTAAATATATTTTGAACATACTTTGATAAATATGTATATATTGTTATAGGTTCGTGAATCAACCAGTGGCCAAGTCTTACTTCTCGACGAAGTAAAAATCTGTGAAAGTGAGTTATAGTCCCACTTTTAAAATCTAATATTTTTGGGATGAGAATACATGCATGTTTTATAAATGATTTACAAAATAGACACAAGTACGTGAAACTACATTCTATGGTTGAATTATCGAAATCGAATATGCCCCTTTTTATTAAGTCTGGTAATCTAAGAATTAGAGAACAGACACCCTAATTGACGCGAATCCTAAAGATAGATCTATTGGGCCTAACAAACCCCATCCAAGTACCGGATGCTTTAGTACTTCAAAATTTATATCATATCCGAAGGGTGTCCCGGAATGATGGGGATATTTTTATATATGCATCTTGTTAATGTCGGTTACCAGGTGTTCACCATATGAATGATTTTTATCTCTATGTATGGGATGTATATTGAAATATGAAATCTTGTGGTCTATTGTTACGATTTGATATATATAGGTTAAACCTATAACTCACCAACATTTTTGTTGACGTTTAAAGCATGTTTATTCTTAGGTGAATATTAAGAGCTTCCGCTGTTGCATACTAAAATAAGGACAAGATTTGGAGTCCATGTTTGTATGATATTATGTAAAAACTGCATTCAAGAAACATATGTCGATGTAATATATTTCTATTGTAAACCATTATGTAATGGTCGTGTGTAAACAGTATATTTTAGATTATCATTATTTGATAATCTACGTAATGATTTTGAAACCTTTATTGATAAAATAAAGGTTATGGTTGTTTTAAAAATGAATGCAGTCTTTGAAAAACGTCTCATATAGAGGTTAAAACCTCGCAACGAAATCAATTAATATGGAATGTTTATAATCAATATGAACGGGACATTTCAACGAGAATGTTCAAACGTTCTTGAGAAATATTCTCCTCTTTGAGAGCCTCATCTTGGGTTACGCGAATTTGGCTACTGAGATTCGTATGAATGGTGACATTCAAGGCGCAGACACGAAGAGGTACCATTCTCTCCTTTCGGCTCAAGGCATCGGCTACAACATTTACCTTGTCAGGATGGTAGCGAAGTTCACAATCATAATCGTTCAACATCTCAATCCACCGTCGCTGTCTCATGTTCAGTTGCTTCTGATTGAATATGTGTTGGAGGCTTTGTGGTCGGCGAAGATAGTACTCTTGGTTCCGTAAAGATAGTGTCTCCACAATTTGAACGTAAAGACGACGGCTCCAAGTTCGAGATCATGAGCCATGTAGTTTCGCTCGTGAATCTTCAGTTGTCAGGAGGCGTAAGCAATAGCCTTCTTCTGTTGCATCAATACACACACAAAACCTTGTCGGGAGGCATCGCAATATACAACGATGTCATCACTACCTTCGGTAAGGGATAAGATCGGTGCGGTGGTTAACTTCTGCTTCAAGGTTTGGAATGCCGACTCTTGCTCGGTTGCCCAAACGAACTTCTTCCCCTTATGAGTTAACGCGGTCAAAGGATGAGCAATCAATGAGAAACCTTCGATGAATCTACGATAGTAACCGGCGAGGCCTAAAAATTGGCAGATATGAGTAGGAGTGGTGGGAGTTTCCCACTTGCTGATGGCTTCGATCTTTGCGGGATCGACTTTGATACCCTGATCGCTCACAATATGACCAAGAAATTGGACTTCCTTCAACCAAAATTCACACTTGGAGAATTTGGCATAGAGTTGCTCTTGTCTCAAGCATGAGTCGAAGATATTGCTCATGTTCTTCTTCGCTTTTGGAATAGATTAGAATATCGTCTATGAATACGATAATGAATTTGTCTAGGTACGGCTTGCATACTCGATTCATAAGGTCCATGAACACGGTAGGTACGTTGGTTAAACCGAATGGCATCACCAGAAACTCATAATGACCATAACGAGTTCGAAATGCAGTCTTAAGTACATCACTCTCCTTCACCCTCAACTGGTGATAACCTGACCGCAAATCGATCTTGGATTAAATGCTGGATCCTTGCAGCTGGTCGAATAGATCGTCAATCCTGGGAAGGGGATACCGGTTCTTGATTGTCAACTTGTTCAACTTTCGATAATCGATACACATGCGGAAATATCCGTCCTTCTTCTTCACGAATAAAACAGGTGCGCCCCATGGCGATGAACTCGGTTGAATAAATCCACGGTCTAGCAGTTCCTACAGTTGAATCTGCAACTCTTACAGTTCGGAAGATGCAAGTTGATAAGGTGCGTGAGCTCCCGGTGCAGCTCCTGGCACTAGATCAATCTGAAACTCTACTGATCGCGGCTGGGGTAATCCTGGCAATTCTTCTGGAAAGACTTCGGGAAATTCGTTCAAAATTTTTACCTCATCCACGCTTTTCTCCTCAGTTTCTAACTTCTTCACATGCGCCAGAATAGCAAAGCGCCCCTTTTTCATGACCTTTTGTGCCTTCATGCAACTAATAAGGTTCAGCTTTGGGCTACATCTCTCCCCGTAAACAATTAGTGGCTCACCATCTTCGCGAGGTATACGAAGAATCTTCTCCCCACAGATAACTTCTGCTTTTACCTTGGATAACCAGTCCATACCGACTATCACATCAAAGTTCCCCAACTAAATGGGTATCAAATCAATCTCAAAATCCATGCCAGCTAAGTTTATTATACCTCCTTGGCCAATTTGGTCAACTTTCTCAAGCTTTCCATTGGCTACCTCAACAAGAATACTCTCCTCCAAAGGAACTAAAGACCAATCTATCTTAGAGCAAAAGTGTCTACATACATAACTCCTATCGGCACCAATATCAAACAAGACAGAAGCTAATAGTTTATTGATAGTGAATGTACCTGTAACCAAGTCAGGATCTTCACGGGCATCTCTGACGTTTATGTTGAAGACTCTTCCACGTGCTGGCCTGCCACCCTTCTTCTTGTTAGGACATTCATTCTTGAAGTGGCCCTGCTGACCGCACTCAAAACACTTCCTTGGTCCATTCGGGTTTGTCCTCACAGTTGGGGTGGTGATCTTACAATCTTTGCCGACGTGTCCAGTCCTTTTACACTTCTCACACACTACGTTACAGTATCCAGTGTGATGCTGGTAGCATCTCTTACACTGAGGAAGGCTACATTTGTAGTTAGGGTTAGGGTTAGGGTTCCTCCAATCGTTGCTTCCCTTAAAGTTCTCATACCTCTTAGATGGGTTCTGATTAAAACCTTTACCCTTGTTTCCATTCCACTTACGTTTCCCATTACTAGATCCCGATTCTGATTTCGCCTTCTCTGGCTCTAGGGAGGGTAATTTGATTCATCAGGGTGTGCACCATGCGCATAGCTTCCGGGACATTTGCTGGTTTCGAAGAAGTGACATTTCCCTTAATGTCCTTGGGGAGTCCCCACATGTACCTCTCCATCCGTTTGTACTCTGGAGTAACCATTGTTGGGCACATCAAGGCTAACTCCAAGTATCTCCGGTTATAGCCATCAAGGTTAGTTCCTACAACTTTCAGTTCCCAAAATTTCGCTTCCATTTTTTGGATTTCGGTTCTGGGGCAGTATTCCTAGATCATAGCCCTCTTGAACTCCTCCCAGGGTGTTGCATAAGCTTCGTCAATTCCCTGATCCTGGGCAAACTTATTCCACCAAGTCAAAGCACCATCCGACAGCGTGCATGACGCGTACTTGGTCTTATTCACTTTGGAGCAGTTACTCACACGGAACACAAATTCCAACTTTTCAAACCATCTCATCAGCCCAACTGGCCCTTCTGTTCCACTGAAATTGTGGGGCTTGCAACTCTGAAATTCCTTATAAGTTCACCCATTTTGAGCAATCCGGTTCGCCATTGGAGCTTGTGCAGGGTTGGCATTCGCCATAGCTGCGGCTACTCGAGCAGCTATCATCTCCTCAATTTGTGTTGCGGTGGCATTTCTCTTGGACCTCTTCCGTTTGCCATCGATCTTCCAAACAAAAATTTCGACTTACGTCAAACTCCATTAACCAACAACGTCATAGCATAAGGTAAACAACATAGAAGCAACCCAATACACGTTAACTAAGCATGGCAAACAAGCAGCAGATAGTACAAAAGTCAACATGTAATAACTTAAATAAAACGTCGTACAATAATTCAGACAACAGTAATTCCATTCATAGTAAGAAAATTGCATACAACTTCATAAAATTCGTACAATACAAGAATGAAAAACATGAAACTACTAACGGAGTACATAATGAAATCTAATATAACAGTCCTAGGGTGAAGGTGGGTAAATGATGTCTATCATATGGGACACCTGGTCCTCGAGCTCAGTCACCCGAGTACGTAAGGCATGTACTTCCCTCGTCAGCTCCTCGATGGTGGGTGGTGTCGGTGGTGCAGATGGTTCAGATGGTCCAGATGGTGCAGACGTAGCACTAGAAGTAGACGACACAGTGTGGGCGACCCTACGCACACATGGATCGGCAGGATACGGTACAACCCGCTTACGGGCTGTGACCCTAACCAACTGTTCATGTACGTTCACGAATGGCTTACCTCCATTAACCCCTGTAATAACGGTACCATCGTAGCGTAATCGATTCTTTGGCAGGGTAGAGGGTGGCTGCACGGGCTCCTCCTCGGGGTCCTCCTCAGAATCCTCCTAGGGATCCTCCTCGCTGGTGTCATCGGATGATGATCCATCTGAATCGTCTGAAGGTAGTGCAGGTACATCACGGGCGGGAGAAAGCATCTGGCCGGTGGTCATGGCCCGGTATCTACCAGGTGGAATCAGCACGACTCGTCCGTCAGCGGTGCGTCTAACCCAATGTCCATGCTCGTTACAGAAGGGACCGTCCCCGTTTCCCCCAAGGATCATAGTACCATCGGAATGATGCTGTGGCCCCGGGAGTCTAGGGCTGGGTGGAGCTGGAATCTCCTCGGGATCCTCGTCTCTGTCTGAGATGTCCATTAGGTCAGGTGCATGTCTACTATCTCCAGAAGACGAATTGCCAGAGTCGCCGGAGGGTAGCGGTGAGTCAGCAGTAATAGTAGGCGGGGTAGCAGATGTATTTGAGTCACTCTCGAAGTCAAGGGTCATGGGTGGCATGTTCGACATCTGAACAAGGAAAAATAACTTTTTCTATGTCAGTAAGACATATAGCAAGCACGTAATCAGGCATAGTAACTATGGCAGCCTAGATCATCTACAACAGTACATAGCATGGCAATATTAACAGTAACAAACAGAAGTAATATGCAATCAAAAGAAGATAGTAGCATGCAGTAACGAGAATAAGCAATAGCATACAGCAAGTTTACATAGTAGTAAAAGTAAGCAGTAGCATGCAATAATTTCGCAGAAACAAGTAAACGAGCAAGTTGTAGATTAGTCCTATTAGTGAATCCTACTCGACTCGGTCGAGACACACTAATGCAACCTAATTCCCTACAAACGATACTCTGATACCAAATGTGAGGCCCCGTACAAAATCATCGTGTACGGATCATCAACAACAGGACCATTACACGGTACAATACTACATGCTGTTTTAAAACAAGTTTTGCATTCATGAAAAGGTGACGTCTTTACCAACGTCAAATATTTTACAAAGATAACATGATTCTACGAATAGAAAGCATTAATATAAGTACGTGACACAAAGGTCATTACAAAGTGATGTTTGCAGCAGCGTATACGAAATAGTTATATTTTTATTGCGAAATACTATTAAATACGATACAATTTTACGCAAGTTATTTATTTATTAATAGAGTGTATATACCTAAACCTTGCTACAACACTATAGGCAGTGTACCTAATCGTACAGTAGTGTAGTTTTTAGTAAATCCGGTTCGTTCCACAGGGAGCTAGCCAAGTTTAACGCTATATTTTTTTTAAAAGCTATATTTGTATAAATATATATATATATATATATATATATATATAAGTAATATTATTATTATTATAAAAGGGGGTTTTTACCGTTTAATGACCGGTTTGTCGATTTTATGTCTTAAGTCGCAATTAAAACCTAATGTAAAATATTAAATATATAAATGACTTAATTTAAAGCGTAAAGTAAATAACAATAATAAAAGTGCGATAATTTAAAGTGCGATAAATAAAATGACGATAAATAAAATTGCTATAATTAAAAAGTACGATAATTAAAAATGCAATAAGATATAAAATAAAGGAATTATGCTTATTTAAACTTCCGTAATCATGATGTTCAACGTGTTGATTTTAATTTATTACCATGGGTTAATTGTCCTTTGTCCTGGATTATTCGATATGTCCATACAGTTTTGTCCATAATAGTCCATCAGTCATAACTATAAAGTGCGAGGATCTTCTTCAAATTATCATTATACCCAAAGTCAAATATTCCAACTAATTGAGGATTCGAACTGTAACAAGGTCTTAATACTTTGTTTAATGAATACAACAGGTTATCGACTGCGGGTAGTCCAAGGTTTTAATATTTTGTTAACGATTACACCAATTACCCTTGAATGTAATCCACCCCTATTTTAATGAGTCCATTAACTATTAATCCATCCCCGTGTCCGGTAAAATGAATAATTATTAGTATTTATAGATATCCCACCCACCGTACCCGATTAAGCGTATGTGGTTATTTATAGATACGTCGAATTGTAACCTTTAATATTAAATTAACGAGGTATCGTTTAGTTAATATAAAACCCATTAATAGCCCATAGTCTAATTTCCACAAGTGTCGTTCTTTTGTCCAAACCCCAATTATGGTACAAAGCCCAATTACCCAATCTTAATATTTAGCCCAACATCACGATTACTTTGATTTAAATAAGCATAATAATAACTTAGCTACGAGACATTAATTTAAAAAGGTTGAACATAACTTACAATGAGTATTAATAGCGTAGCGTTACACGGACATAATTTCGAATTACAAACTTAAAACATTCGCCACTATAACCTTATTATTATTAAACTTAAATTAAAATTAAAATTATATATATATATATATATATATATATATATATATATATATATATATATATATATATTTACGTATATAGAAAAGAAAGAAAAGGGGTAATGAATCAATCAGAATGCGCGGCCTTTTATAGGCCCACGTTTCACTGTTGAGCTCCGCGAGTGCGGAGGTTTTCTTCATCACAGCTCCGCGAGTGCGGAGGTCTGGAATCCCGCTCATAGATTAAATCCAAAACGTGGGCTGCGTATAATTATAATATATAATAATATATATAATTAATTATATATTATATTATATTCTTGTGCATAGTTGACTTGTAATTTTTGGTCCATTGCGTCGCGCGCTGAAAGTTGGTTCATGTCTCAGTTCCGGATTTTCGAACGCCTTTTCGTACGATTTAATATCTTGTACTTTGTGTTTCACGGCTTGTACTCTTGTAATTTTTAGACGTTTCTCATCAATAATTTGAACCACTTGGATTGTACTCTGTACTTTTTAGCTTTTTGGTCATTTGCGTCTTCAATTCGTCGAATCTGTCTTTTGTCTTCACCCATTAATATTTAAAAGAATATCACTTGTAAATAGAACAATTGCAACTAAAAGCTTGTCTTTCTTGAGGGATAATGCTATGAAATATATGTTCGTTTTTAGCATTATCAAATATTCCCACACTTGAGCGTTGCTTGTCCTCAAGCAATATAGATCTTGAATAAAACTTTACTAGAATCACTTCTTTATTCTACACACTTTGTACATCAGTGATTTCAATACGGCGATTATGAACAATGATGGTAACGATGTGGTTTACAGTCCCACATGACTATAAAAATTTAGATCCGTTAGGAAATTGGATCTTTATGGAAATATTTAATCTTTTGAAAATTCAATCTTGTTTTTACCCTAGATAAGTTTTCCAGAATAACCCTTCACCGGTGTTTGCAAATTATTTTTGTGGGTTTCAGATTTGAAAATTTTAGCTCAAAACTTATGGTTTTGTGTCACCCACTTGCTAACCTTGTATTGGGAAAGCAACACGTCCAGTATACTTGCTCCGTATATTACCTCTTGGTAAACTACCGTCCGGTTGTAAAGGAAAGCGTTGAACAAGCAACTGTTAAGGCAATGTCCCGTGACATGCTTTTGATTATGGTCTATGTCGTGTCGGATGCAATTACTATCCTTGGTAGGAGCAATAGTAAAGATCACCCTATAGTTTTTCAGTCTGGCACAAGGTCCTGTCTTTGACCATGCTATGCAACCACTGTTCTTACGGTTGACACCTGATTTGGTTCAGGTGACCTAATGAATTTCGGTGAATTCTTAGGATTTTACGTTCAATGGTAATGAACGCATTAAAAATGGGTTTTCAGAAAACAAATCGGTCTGTAATTTGATCAAAATATTTTCTCGTTCAAGTTCGAGTTTTGATATCATCGAATTCCATGAGTTTGAATTCTCAATCTTTAAAGTCAATCTCAAGGATTGAGTAACATCAGGCTTAAAAGCTGATTTTTGATCTTTTAAGGAGATTATCCTTTCTGGGGATCTGATTCATTAGTCTTATAAGCTAATTTGCACGGTGTCCCCCATTGTACGAGACAGATCCTCTCATGGTTAGGATAAGTCCGACCACTTGGCGACCCTGTTTGATACTGAGGTCCGTGGATTTCCAGCTGATTTTCGAGAAAACTTCTCAAGGTTTTTCGTAGACTCTACAACTGGTCTGGACGACAACTTCCTGACCTAAATCAAGAAGCGCGTGTCTTTTTCTCGGAAGACTTTACTTCCTTTTAAATCAAGTGGCACATTTCTTTCAAATATATTATAAGAAATCGGGTAAAACTGATAAAATTGTCTAAAACAAAAATATCTTCAATTATTTGTACACAAATATGTGATATATGTTTTAAATAACTTGGTAAATTTTTCCCACACTTGGCTTTTATTTTTCTTTCTTTGCCTTTTTATTCTCCTCTATTCCATTTTTTAATGAATTCAAGCGTTTTGGGTTGTTTTTCTCAATTTATGTCCTTTACGAGGTAACGACAATTTCGATATTAACACCTAGTTTTATCGTTCATAAATATGTATAAACATGATTTTGAATTCATTTATTTGAAAAAAAAATTTAAAAATTTTACTAGAAGTGGGTAGTCAGTATATAAGACTAGGACTGTTCTTTATTATCAGAGAGCACTAGATTCTAATACAACTACTGCGTTACTAGTATTTTTAATGGTAACCAAGTGTTTAAATTAAAATTTTAAAAATTCGAAAAATTTAACCCCTTCCCACACTTAAGATCTTGCAATGCCCTCATTTGCAAGAAATCAGTAACAATTTAAATTATTGAGGGTGATTAATGTAAAAAGATGATTAAGATTTTACCAAAGTTTCCAAACATATTGGATTTTTTTTATATATATAAAATCTTTAATAATAAAATAATTAATTAAATTTAAAATTTTGTTTTCCTTTTTATTTAGGACGAGGTTGTTTCGGTACGTTTACCTAGTCCGTCCCTTGACAAAATTTTAAAATTTATCATTTTAAAGCGATCGTTTTAAAAGCAAAGATTTTTTTTTTTTGGGTTTTTTAAATGTTTTTGGCATACTTTAAATCAATAAGATTAAAAATAATGATAACAAAATTTCTCGTCCCGCCCTCGGGTAAAGCAATTTCGGTTCAACGACCTAGTCTTCAACTCACGACGAATTTTAAATATCAAATTTTTAACTTAATGAAATAAAGTAAATTTTTGTTTTTAAATTCACACCAAACTTAGATTTAAAATACATAAAATTAAAAATTCATATAAATATCATTAATATTTTTATACATTAATTTTACAAACTTATATTAAAAATATTAATTTTTAAAATATTTAAAAACTTAAATATATTGATTTTAAAAATTTGCATTATATATTAATTTTAAAAACAAGGTAAAAATAAAATTAAAAATCATTTTGGTCTTTTATCCCACTTTAATCAATCAAATATTATCAAAAATATACGCCCCTCTTTTGGGTAAAGTAATTTCGGCTATATTACCTAGTTTTACTCCTGATGAATTTCTGAAATATTTTGGATTGATTGATTAAAGATATTTATATCTTAAGAATAAACAGTAAATTTTGCAGTGATGTAATAAATTTTTGTATGATATCAATAATTTCGGTTTCGCATACCTAATTTTATTGAATATCAATTTAATACTTTATAGCGAACGATTCAGCATTTATTATCAAAAGGTTAAAAGCAATAAATAAAAAATAAAAACTGTACATACTTACCCGTGAGAAAGAATTCTCTTAGACCTGCTTTAGCCGACTCATAGGAGAGTCGTGTGATTTGGTTTTCCATAGCTACATAAGCGTAACCTCGATTCTTTAATAACTTTTCTTCTAAACATATGAACGGTCCTTCTCTGCATAGAGTAACAAATTCGGTATTTGAATATGTTTGATTGTTCGAACATTTACCTTCGTGTGACCATTTTCCTAATTTATGACATCTTTCAAGGTGTCGTGCTCTTCTTTTTATTGAGGATTTTGATTTTCCTTTACCAAAATGTGTCTTATGATGATCTTTCCTGAGTTCTTTCCTTACTTTGTCCATTTTTCCTCTTATGAATGATACCAGTTCACTTGGAAAGATGTTATTATTACGTTTAGTAATCATAGCGTGTAGTAGTAGACCATGGTTCAGATCAAAGGAATTCTTCATTTCGTAAAACTTAAAAGAAATAAGAATTCAGAATGGAGGGAGAAGACTAGTTCTTTAGGGTCTGCTAGGGAAAGACCATTCGGATTCCATTCTCGAGAACTACACGAAAACAGAATATCTAACTCTAACAAATATAAATATTATCCTTAAAAAGACTTGATTCTCCCCACACTTAGTTAGCTGTGGTGTCGAAATTGTGATTAACTTCATTGTCAACTTATATTGGACCATGTATGTAATGTTTAACTCTGTGACCATTAACCTTAAATTCAATCCCGTTTGAATTTATCAACTCTATTGTTCCGTATGGGAAAACTCTTTTGACTATGAATGGTCCAGACCATCTTGATTTCAATTTTCTAGGAAATAGCTTGAATCGTGAATTGAAAAGAAGGACTCTGTCTCATTTCTTAAATTCTTTTGAACTTCTGATTCTTTTATCATGCCATTTCTTCGTTCTTTCCTTATAGATTAACGAATTTTCATATGCTTCATGTCTTAATTCTTCTAATTCGTTTAGTTGACTTAACCGTAGACGTCCGGCTTCATGTAAATCAAGATTACATGTCTTCAAAGCCCAAAATGCTTTATGCTCAATTTCTACTGGAAGGTGACATGCTTTTCCGTAAACAAGTTTAAAAGGTGTGGTTCCAATTGTAGTTTTGTAGGCTGTTCTGAAAGCCCAGAGTGCATCCTCCAATTTCATGGACCATGCCTTCGGATTTGATCCTACGGTTTTCTCTAGAATACGTTTTAATGCTCGGTTGGTATTTTCAACTTGTCCACTTGTTTGTGGATGATAAGCGGTTGAGATTTTATGAGTTACTCCATATCTTTTGAGAACTTTCTCAAGTTGATTGTTACAAAAATGAGTACCCCGATCACTTATTAAAGCTTTCGGTGTTCCGAACCTAGCAAAAAGACGTTTTAAGAAGTTGACTACAACTCGTGCATCGTTAGTTGGGAGAGCTTATGCTTCCGCCCATTTAGATACATAATCAATGGCAACGAGAATGTAGAGATTATTATGAGATTTTGGAAATGGACCCATAAAGTCAATACCCCAAACGTCAAATACTTCACATACTTGAATGACATTTTGTGGCATTTCATCACGTTGACTTATTTTTCCGGCCCTTTGACAAGCATCACATGATTTACAAAGAAGGTGTGCGTCTTTGAAAATTGTAGGCCAATAGAATCCAGCGTCGTAAACTTTTCTTGCTGTGAGTTGAGGCCCATAATGCCCTCCTGTTGGTCCTGTGTGACAGTGGTTTAAGATTTGACTAGCTTCATCTCCGAATACGCATCGGCGTATTATTCCATCGGGACAACTTTTGAATAAATGTAGATCTTCCCAGAAATAGTGTTTTATATCACAAAAGAATTTCTTTCGTTTTTGATACGACAACCCTTTTTCAAGGAATCCACATACTAAATAGTTTTCATAGTCTGCAAACCATGGAATTTCACTATAATCTATCTTCAATAGATATTCATCAGGAAAGTTATCTTGTATGGCCGATTCATTTAGAACTTCTAATTCAGGATTTTCAAGACGAGAAAGATGATCAGCTGCGAGATTTTCTGCTCCCTTTTTGTCTCGGATTTCAATATCGAACTCTTGTAGGAGTAAGATCCAACGGATTAATCGTGGTTTGGCATCTTGTTTCGAAAATAGGTATCTAAGAGCAGAATGGTCGGTATAGACCACCGTTTTAGCTAGAACGAGATATGAACAAAATTTGTCAAAAGCAAAGACAATAGCAAGGAGTTCTTTTTCAGTAGTTGTGTAATTCGTTTATGCTCCTTGTAACGTCTTACTAGCGTAATAAAAAGATTGAAATCGTTTTTCAATCCTTTGTCCTAAAACGGCTCCCATTGCAAAATCACTTGCATCACACATAAGTTCAAATGGTAGATTCCAATTTGGAGTTATCATGATCGAGACATTAGTGAGTTTTTCTTTAAGAATATTAAAAGATTTGATGCATTCATCTAAAAAGATGAATGGAGCATCCTTTTCTAGGAGTTTATTCATAGGAGTGGCAATTTTAGAAAAATCTTTAATGAAATGTCGGTAAAAACCGGCATGCCCTAGAAAAATCCTAACTCCTCTAACATTGGTGGGATGTGGAAGTTTAGCAATTACATCTACTTTAGCTCTATCCACTTCAATTCCTTCCTTTGAAATTTTATGACCAAGAACGATGCCTTCTTTAACCATGAAATGGCATTTCTCCCAATTAAGAACTAGATTTGATTGTTCGCATCTAATAAGCATTCGTTCAAGATTAACTAGACATGATTCAAATGTATCACCAAAGACTGAAAAGTCATCCATGAATACTTCCATGCATTCTTCTATCATGTCATGAAAAATCGCCATCATGCACCTTTGAAAGGTTGCAGGGGTGTTACAAAGTTTAAATGCCCCTGCAACAAAGTCCAAATGGCATGCGTTTATAAGCAAAAGTACCATAAGGGCACGTGAACGTGGTTTTATCTTGGTCCTCGGGTGCTATTGGAATTTGAAAATATCCGGAAAAACCGTCAAGAAAACAATAGTAACTATTTTCGGCTAATCTTTCCAACATTTGATCAATGAAAGGTAAGGAAAAGTGATCTTTTCTGGTGGCGTCATTTAATTTTCTATAATCAATACAAACACGCCATCCCGTTACAGTCCTTGTAGGAATAAACTCATTTTTTTCATTTGTGATGACAGTCATGCCACCCTTCTTAGGTACGCATTGAACTGGGCTTACCCATGGACTATCAGAAATTGGATAAATTAAACCTGCATCTAGCAGTTTAATAATTTCTTTTTTTACAACATCTTGCATATTAGAATTTAGTCTTCGTTGGCGTTGCATATAGGTTTTATGACCTTCTTCCATAAGGATTTTATGTGTGCAATACGAAGGACTTATTCCTTTAATATCATGAAGATGATATTATTATAGGTAATTCAGATTCACTATGTAAATAAGCGTATTCCAAATGGTTTGGAAGTGGTTTTAACTCTAATGTCGGTGGTTCTTCTATCAATAATTTGTATCGATATCTGTCTTCCTCTTTTAGCATTTGAAGTTCTTCTGTTGTTGTTTCGTATTCATTAGCCATGAGTGTGGCTAACATTTCAGCTTCATCAATTGGTTCAGTTCCTTCTCCTAAAGAACATTCTACTGTTCCTTGTAATTCTGGAAATTCTTCTAACAATTCTGCATGTGAATCTATAGTTTGAATATAATAACATGTATCATCTGTAGATTGCGGTTGTTGCATGGCTCTATCAACAGAAAAGGTAACACTCTCATCCTCTATACTTAGTGTCAGTTTTTTACCAAACATGTCTATTTTTGCTTTAGCCGTGTTTAAGAATGATCTTCCTAATATGAGAGGAACTCGAGAATCTTCTTCCATGTCCAGAATAACAAAATCTACTGGAAATACTAAAGTACCAACTTTAACTAGCATGTTCTCCATTATCCCTCTAGGATATTTTACTGATCGATCGGCTAGTTGTATGCTTATTCGTGTTGGTTTCAATTCTCCAAGGTCTAGTTTAGTGTATAGTGAATACGGTATTAAATTTATACTAGCACCTAAGTCTGCCAATGCTTCTATTGAACTAAGACTACCCAGAAAACATGGAATTGTGAAACTTTCTGGATCTGATAATTTTTCTGGTATCTTATTCAACAGTACTGCAGAACAATTTGCATTCATAGTAACAGCCGAGAGTTCTTCCATTTTCTTTCTATTTGTGATTAGATCTTTCAAGAATTTAGCATATCTTGGCATTCCTAAAATCACATCAATGAAAGGAAGATTGACATTTATCTGTTTAAACATATCCAAGAATTTAGATTGCTCGGCTTCAAGTCTTTCTTTTCTCATTTTACTCGGGTAAGGAAGCGATGGTTGGTATGGTTTAACACAAGGTTTAGCCTTAACTGTGTTATCTTCATTAACCTTTTCAACTACCGGTTCTTTTTCCTTATCTTGCTCAGGCTGTGGTGCCTGTGGAGTGGGAATAGAGTCATCAGAAATTACAGGTATTTCAGGTGGTTTAAGTGTAATACCACTTCTTGTGGTAATGGCTTTAGCTGTTTCATTCCGGGAGTTAGCATTT
Source organism: Rutidosis leptorrhynchoides (assembly GCF_046630445.1). NCBI lineage: Eukaryota > Viridiplantae > Streptophyta > Magnoliopsida > Asterales > Asteraceae > Rutidosis > Rutidosis leptorrhynchoides. Next base: position 67,777,424 of record NC_092337.1, read on the forward strand.
GTATTGCTAGGTAGACTCCCTGGTTTTCTTTCACCTATCAACCTTGCTAGGTTACTTACTTCTTGTTCCAGATTTTGAATAGAAGCTTGTTGATTTCTAAATGCTTGAGCATTTTGTTCATTGATTTGTTTCTGAGATGTGAAAAACTGCATTTGAGATTCAACTAGCTTTGACATCATGTCTTCTAAATTTGGCTTTTTATCATCGGTTTGTGGTGGTTTATTTTGAAAGATAGGTCTTTGCTGATTGTAAGTATTATTAGATACTTGTTGATTGCTAGGACCTTGTTGATTGTTGTATGGAACATTTCGGTTATAATTCTGATTTTGATTGTAGTTTGGTCTTGGCGGTTGATAATTATTCTGATAATTATTTCCAGGCCTTTGGTTTATGTATGAAACATTCTCTCTTTGTTCCATTGTTTGTTCAATACTGAGACAATCTTTTGTCAAATGTGGTCCTCCACACTGCTCACAACTAATTCGTATTGAGTGAATATCTTTAGTCATCTTTTCCATTCGTCTCTCGAAAGCATCTATCTTTGCGGACATGGAATGAAAGTCATAGCTAGAATTGGCTCTAGCCGCTTTAGATGATCTAGCGATATCTTTTTCTTGATGCCACTCATGTGAGTGAGAAGCAGTGTTATCAATAATTTTGTAAGCTTCAGTTGCGGTTTTCTTCATAATGGAACCACCAGCTGCTATGTCGATGTCTTTTCGTGTAGTGATGTCGCATCCTTGGTAGAATATTTGTATTATTTGATAAGTGTCTAAATCATGTTGCGGACATCCTCTTAACAACTTTCCAAATCTTGTCCACGCCTCATATAGAGTTTCATTTGGCTTTTGCGTGAACGTAACAATTTCTCCTTGAAGTCTTACGGCTTTAGATGCCGGAAAGAATTGTTTAAGAAAATTTTCAACTAAAACATCCCATGTATCAATCGCCCCTTCAGGTAACGATTCTAACCAATCTTTGGCTTCTCCCTTTAAAGTCCAGGGAAATAACATGAGATATATCTGTTCATCCTCAACTTCTCTGATTTTAAATAGTGTACAGATCCTATTAAAGGTACGAAGATGTTCATTTGGATCTTCCTTCGGCGCACCACTAAATTGGCATTGATTAATTACCATGTGTAGGATTTGTCCTTTGATTTCATAATCTGGTGCATTAATGTCTGGTTGAGTAATTGTATGACCTTGGCCAGTGCGTTTAGCCCTCCTTCGGTCTTCCATACTTAGAGGTTCCAGATTTTCCATGATTGAATTTGTTGAATCTGAATCACTAGAGGATTCTGACTTAATGGTTTCTTCCTCAACAATTTCTGGATGAGTGATTTGTGGTTCAGAAGGAATGATTAGTGGTTCAGGATCTCTGAATTGTCCTTGAATATCCTCAGAATTCTCAATTGTGAGGTCGGGTTCAAAAAATGGATTATCGAAAATTTGAATTGGAGTACTTGGTTGACTAGATGACGATTCTAAAGAAAAATCAACGGCGACAATATTGGTTAAATGTCTTGATCGAGTTACAGGTGGTGAACGTATGAAAGGTGGTGAACGTTTTGCTCGGTGCATTCACTGAATATCCTATTAGTTATAAAAGATAAAAATTATATAAGCTATCAAATTAATAGACTTTTCTGATTTTGCCCACGTTTCGAATAGCCAATAGATGCAGCAGGTAGCCAGGACCCTTTAAATCAGAAGCCCACAACTCGCCACTAACAAATCCAACTATTACTACGAACCAGAAAATTTTGGATGTCTATCAATTTAACCACTTAAAATAATTTTTCGTTTTGAAATTTTAGAGAAGAAATAGAAAATTCTATGTCCTAAAAACTAGAGCATCGATAAATAAGAAAGAAAAAGAGTGCGTCGTAAAACGTCGAAAAATAAAAGGTCGAAAAATAATAAAATGCAGCGTCGAAACTTAAAAGTCTAAAAACTAAAAATTAAAACTTACGTCTAAAGGTATTAAAGCTTAAAAGGAATTCTATATCCAAAACGGCAATAACTTAAAAAGTACTAAAATCTTAAAACGGTGTCGCAAAATTCTAAAGCACCTAAATCTTAGTCTAAAGAAAAACTACTTAAGGGATTTTACGGCAAAGCCTAAAAATCTAGAAATAAAAATAACTACGGCAATATACTAGTCTTAAAACTAATTACGAACGATAACTATACAATTACGAATAAAAAGATACAAAATATAAAGATAAAACTTAAAGTTATAAAAATACAATTTTTATAAAAATATTATTTTTATATTACTTATTTTATAAAAGTATCAATTTTATATATAATAAAACTAATTGAAACTTAAAAATACATAACAAAATAAACTAAAACTAATTAATGAAATAATTAACCCTAATTAGGTTAATAATAATAATAATAATAATTAATTAATTAAAAACCCTAATTAGCATTAATTACGTACTAGGTTTGCTGCCAGAGCAGGCTCCGCGAGTGTGGATGTCTGCTGCCCAATATCTCCGCGAGTGCGGAGGATGTAGATTCAAACGAGTAGCAGGCTCAAATTCGTGTAGTTTCAACGTTTAATATATATTTTTTTTTTTACTTTTTTACTTTTAATTTTTTTTATGTTTTTAGTTTTTATAAAACATAACTTAAATAAAACTTATATTTTAACAATTACTTATTAGATTTTTATAATTCTAAAAAAAAAAAATTTAACTTTTTAATTAAAACACGTAAATAGATATATATATATATATATATATATATATATATATATATATATATATATATATATATATATATATATATATATATATATATATATATATATATATATATATATATATATATATATATATATATGTTTTTATATTTTTGTTTAAAATATTTTATATTTTTTACAAAAATAGATTAAAAACTAAATATATATTTTTTATAGCGTTTCGCTTCGGCGTTGAATTTCCCCGGCAGCGGCGCCAAAAATACTTGATGTTTGCAGCAGCGTATACGAAATAGTTATATTTTTATTGCGAAATACTATTAAATACGATACAATTTTACACAAGTTATTTATTTATTTATAGAGTGGATATACCTAAACCTTGCTACAACACTATAGGCAGTGTACCTAATCCTACAGTAGTGTAGTTTTTAGTAAGTCCGGTTCGTTCCACATGGAGCTAGCCAAGTTTAACGCTATATTTTTTTTTTAAAACTATATTTGTATAAATTAATAAATAAATATTATTATTATTATTATTATTATAAAAGGGGGTTTTTACCGTTTAATGACCGGTTTGTCGATTTTATGTCTTAAGTCGCAATTAAAACCTAATGTAAAATATTAAATATATAAATGACTTAATTTAAAGCGTAAAGTAAATAACAATAATAAAAGTGCAATAATTTAAAGTGCGATAAATAAAATGACGATAAATAAAATTGCGATAATTAAAAAGTACGATAATTAAAAATGCAATAAGATATAAAATAAAGGAATTATGCTTATTTAAACTTCCGTAATCATGATGTTCAACGTGTTGATTTTAATTTATTACCATGGGTTAATTGTCCTTTGTCCTGGATTATTCGATATGTCCATACGGTTTTGTCCATAATAGTCCATCAGTCATAAATATAAAGTGCGAGGATCTTCGTCAAATTATCCTTATACCCAAAGTTAAATATTCCAACTAATTGGGGATTCGAACTGTAACAAGGTCTTAATACTTTGTTTAATGAATACACCAGGTTATCGACTGCGTGTAGTCCAAGGTTTTAATATTTTGTAAACGATTACACCAATTACCCTTGAATGTAATCCACCCCTGTTTTAATGAGTCCATTAACTATTAATCCATCCCCGTGTCCGGTAAAATGAACAATTATTGGTATTTATAGATATCCCGCCCATCGTACTCGATTAAGCGTATGTGGTTATTTATAGATACGTCGAATTGTAACCTTTAATATTAAATTAACGAGGTATCGTTTAGTTAATATAAAATCCATTAATAACCCATAGTCTAATTTCCACAAGTGTCGTTCTTTTGTCTAAACCCCAATTATGGTACAAAGCCCAATTACATAATCTTAATATTTAGCCCAACATCACGATTACTTCGATTTAAATAAGCATAATAATAACTTAGCTACGAGACATTAATTTAAAAAGGTTGAACATAACTTACAATGAGTATTAATAGCGTAGCGTTACACGGACAGAATTTCGACTTACAAACTTAAAACATTCGCCACTATAACCTTATTATTATTAAACTTAAATTAAAATTAAAATTATATATATATATTTTTACGTATATAGAAAAGAAAGAAAAGGGGTAATGAATCGATCAGAATGCGCGGCCTTTTATAGGCCCACGTTTCACTGTTGAGCTCCGCGAGTGCGGAGGTTTTCTTCATCACAGCTCCACGAGTGCGGAGGTCTGGAATCCATCTCATAGATTAAATCCAAAACGTGAGCTGCATATAATTATAATATATAATAATATATATATATAATTAATTATATATTATATTATATTATATTATTATGCATAGTTGACTTGTAGTTTTTGGTCCATTGCGTCGCGCGCTGAAAGTTAGTTCATGTCTAGGTTCCGAATTTTCGAACGCCTTTTCGTACGATTTAATATCTTGTACTTTGTGTTTCACGGCTTGTACTCATGTAATTTTTAGACATTTCTCATCAATAATTTGAACCACTTGGATTGTACTCTGTACTTTTTAGCTTTTTGGTCATTTGCGTCTTCAATTCGTCGAATCTGTCTTTTGTCTTCACCCATTAATATTTAAACGAATATCACTTGTAAATAGAACAATTGCAACTAAAAGCTTGTCTTTCTTGAGGGATAATGCTATGAAATATATGTTCGTTTTTAGCATTATCACAAAGCTGTAGTGACCCGAACTTTTCCATGTTTATATATATTAAATGAAATTGATATTTACATGATTAAGTGTTTCCAACATGTTAAGCAATCAAACTTGTTAAGACTTGATTAATTGAAATAGGTTTCATGTAGACAATTGACCACCCAAGTTAACCGGTGATTCATGAACGTTAAAACTTGTAAAAACTATATGATGACATATATATGATTATATATATAGTTAACATGATATTATGATAAGTAAGTATCTCATTAGGTATTTTAATAATGAGTTATATACATAAAATTATGTTTATTGAATTAAGAAACTCGAAACGATATATATAACGATTATATTTATAACAACGTCTTACTAATTACATATGAATCATATTAAGATATTGTTACACTATGTTTAATCATGATAAATTATAAGTAAACATGTCATTATGTATATTAACAATGAACTACATATGTAAAAACAAGACTACTAACTTAAGGATTTCGAAACGAGACATATATGTAACGATTATCGTTGTAACGACATTTAAATGTATATATATCATATTAAGATATATTAATATATCATAATATCAGGATAATATAATAATTTAACATCTCATTAGATATAATAAACATTGGGTTAACAACATTTAACAAGATCGTTAACTTAAAGGTTTGAAATCAACATTTACATGTAACGACTAACGATGACTTAACGACTCAGTTAAAATGTATATACATGTAGTGTTTTAATATGTATTCATACACTTTTGAAAGACTTCAAGACACTTATCAAAATACTTCTACTTAACAAAAATGCTTACAATTACATCCTCGTTCAGTTTCATCAACAGTTCTACTCGTATGCACCCGTATTCGTACTCGTACAATACACAGCTTTTAGATGTATGTACTATTGGTATATACACTCCAATGATCAGCTCTTAGCAGACCATGTGAGTCACCTAACACATGTGGGAACCATCATTTGGCAACTAGCATGAAATATCTCATAAAATTATAAAAATATTAGTAATCATTCATGACTTATTTACATGAAAACAAAATTACATATCCTTTATATCTAATCCATATACCAACGACCAAAAACACCTACAAACACTTTCATTCTTCAATTTTCTTCATCTAATTGATCTCTCTCAAGTTCCATCTTCAAGTTCTAAGTGTTCTTCATAAATTCTACAAGTTCTAGTTTCATAAAAATCAAGAATACTTCCAAGTTTACTAGCTCACTTCCAATCTTGTAAAGTGATCATCCAACCTCAAGAAATCGTTGTTGTTTACAGTAAGATATCATTCCAAATCAAGGTAATACTCATATACAAACTTTGATTCAATTCCTATAACTATAACTATCTTAATTCGAGTGATAATCTTACTTGAACTTGTTTTCGTGTCATGATTCTACTTCAAGAACTTTCAAGCCATCCAAGATCCTTTGAAGCTAGATCATTTCTTTTCACTTCCAGTAGGTTTACCTACTAAAATTGAGGTAGTAATGATGTTCATAACATCATTCAATTCGTACATATAAAACTATCTTATTCGAAGATTTGAACATGTAATCACTAGAACATAGTTTAGTTAATTCTAAACTTGTTCGCAAACAAAAGTTAATCCTTCTAATTTGACTTTTAAAATCAACTAAACAAATGTTCTATATTTATATGATATGCTAACTTAATGATTTAAAACCGGAAAACACGAAAAAACACCGTAAAACCGGATATACGCCTCGTAGTAACACGTCGGGCTGTTTTGGGTTAGTTAATTAAAAACTATGATAAAATTTGATTTAAAAGTTGTTCTTCTGGGAAAATGATTTTTCTTATGAACATGAAACTATATCCAAAAATCATGGTTAAACTCAAAGTGAAAGTATGTTTTTCAAAATGGTCATCAAGACGTCGTTCTTTCGACTGAAATGACTACCTCTTACAAAAACGACTTGTAACTTATATTTCCGAATATAAACCTATACTTTTTCTGTTTAGATTCATAAAATAGAGTTCAATATGAAACCATAGCAATTTGATTCACTCAAATCAGATTTAAAACGAAGAAGTTATGGTTAAAACAAGATTGGATATTTTTTTATTGTTGTAGCTACGGGAAATATTGTAACAAATCTATACAAATCATATCCTAGCTAACTTGTATTGTATTATACATGTATTCTAATATATTACGTAATCTTAGGATACCATAGATACGTATGCAAATGTTTTGACATATCATATCGACCCATGTATATATATTATTTGGAACAACCATAGACACTCTATATGCAGTAATGTTGGAGTTAGCTATACAGGATTGAGGTTGATTCCAAAAATATATATACTTTGAGTTGTGATCTAGTCTGAGACATGTATACACTGGGTCGTAGATTGATTCAAGATAATATATATCGATTTATTTCTGTACATCTAACTGTGGACAACTAGTTGTAGGTTATTAACGAGGACAGCTGACTTAATACACTCAAATCTTTAAAACATAATAAAAATGGTGTAAATATATTTTGAACATACTTTGATATATATGTACATATTTGTTATAGGTTCGTGAATCGACCAGTGGCCAAGTCTTACTTCCCAACGAAGTAAAAATCTGTGAAAGTGAGTTATAGTCCCACTTTTAAAATCTAATATTTTGGGATGAGAATACATGCAGTTTTATAAATGTTTTATGAAATAGACACAAGTAAATGAAATTACATTATATGGGTGAATGATCGAAGCCGAATATGCCCCTTTTGCTTGGTAGCCTAAGAATTAGTAAACCGATCTACTAATTGACGCGAATCCTAAAGATAGATCTATTGGGCCTAACGAACCCCATCCAAAGTACCGGATGCTTTAGTACTTCGATGTTGTTTTTTTCATGTCCGAAGGATTTCCCGGAATGATATATGTATCTTGTTAATGTCGGTTACCAGGTGTTCAACATATGAATGAATTTTATCTCTGTGTATGGGATGTATATTAAAATATGAAATCCTGTGGTCTATTATTATGATTTGATAATATATAGGTTAAACCTATAACTCACCAACATTTTTGTTGACGTTTTAAGCATGTTTCTTCTCAGGTGATTATTAAAAGCTTCCGCTGTTGCATACTAAAATAAGGACAAGATTTGGAGTCCATGCTTGTATGATATTATGTAAAAACTGCATTCAAGAAACTTATTTTTGATGTAATATATTCTTATTGTAAACCATTATGTAATGGTCGTGTGTAAATGGTATATTTTAGATTATCATTATTTGATAATCTACGTAATGCTTTTTAAACCTTTATCGATAAAATAAAGGTTACGGTTGTTTTAAAAATGAATGCAGTCTTTGAAAAACGTCTCATATAGAGGTCAAAACCTCGCGACGAAATCAATTAATATGGAACGTTTATAATCAATATGAACGGGATATTTCAAAAGCCATTGTTCAAATGTAACATAAGTTGTGAATGCAAGTAAAATTTCCATGATTGAGACATTTCTAAGTAATGCAGCGGAAGTCTAACACAGCGAGTCTGTAACAGCAAGTCTATAACACCAAGACTATAACAGCAAGTCTAACAGTGGAAGCAACAACGTCTAAGCACCTGAGAAATTCATGCTTTAAAATGTCAACACGAATGTTGGTGAGCTATAGTTTGTTTGTAATCAGTAATGTAATGTAGATCACGGGATTTCGTATTCAAAACAGTATGAAAAGTATATGCTTATCTGTGGGCACCCGGTAACTAACTTAACAAGTAATATCACCCTCTAAAAGTACACCTGGCAAGTGCGTAAGTTTACGAATTATTAAACACCCGTTGAATGCTAGTGCGACTAGCCCGAGTACGGATGTCAAACCCTATGAATCCATATCTAAGATTCGCCTTCACCGGTTCATAAACCAATGACTAAACATTACCGAGCTAAGGGGAATCTTTGTGCCGTTATGTCACCCACACATATATAAAGTTTAAGTAATCGTGTCTAGTATGTAAAACATAAAAAGCGCATGTATTCTCAGTCCCAAAAATAGTTAAAGTAAAAAGGGAGCTATAACTCACAGTGAATGTGCGGTAAAAGTCGATATGAAAAGTATGCAAGTAGTAAGTCGGTCCGAAAGGACGCGTGGTCCGTGTCCCAGGCTCCGTATGTAAGTCCTTGTACCGCTATCCAATTTTCAGATCCTAACTCGATGTCGTTTGACCGTGGCGACGGTTCAAGCGTGAGTAGGTCAGAATTTTCAGCACGTCATTACAAAGGCGTAGTGATTTTCGGAAGGCTATAAATACTAAACCGTATATCGTATTTAGGCGAGTCTTGAACGAAAAGTCATCTACTCGAAACGAAATATCCGAAAATCAACTTTCAAAAGTCCCAGGTGTCTGATCAAACCCTGAAAAACAGTAAACAAGTGCTCCGGTGGGTTTCTTGGTGCTTGATGCTCATCACGGTTCTCATCCTTGATGCGTGTAAGCTTCAAGTGTACAACTCTTTGATGTTTTAGCATCACTTTGACCAAGTTTCAACCATAAAAACACAACTAAGAGTAAAAGCTAACATTTTACAAGTTTTGAACATCAAGGTTATCTCTTTATTGCATAAACACAATAAAGCTTCAACCTTTGTCCTTTTGACACAAGTTTATGCATCTTCATCATATGAGATGATGAAGACTTGATTTTTATCACCATAAAAATCATAAAAGGTTCCAAGTAAGTGAGATCTACAATAATAACTTAGATCTCAAGTATTAAGAAACCCTGAGCTAGAAAGCTTGGATTTTTACAAGATTAATGAGACCATAAGCTAGAAAGCTAAGATCTAGTAAAAGTAATGAGACTATAAGCTAAAAAGCTAAGATCTAAAAAAAATAATGAAACCCTAAGCTAGAAAGCTTGAATCTTTAATGTTCTTAAAGATCCTTAAAGCAAAAAGCTAGATCTACAAGTTACATGAAGATCATAAACACAAGTTTTGATCTTTTAACAAAAACAAAGTGATCTTAAGCTATAAAGCTTAGATCCATCAAAGTAATGAAGATCCAAAGCTAGAAAGCTTGAATCTTTCATGTTCTTGAAGGATTCAAATCAAAGTTTGAATCTACAAGATATAACAAGATCAAAAAGCTAAAAAGCTTGATCCTTTAATGACGATGATGATTTCAAAAATAAATAAGGAAAAAGAAGAAGAAAATCAAGAAACTTACAAGTTTTAAGTGTGAGAAAAACTAGAGAGAATATTAGAGAGCAAGTGTGTGTAAAATGAGAATGAGAACAAGTGTGAAATGGGAGAAATAAGCTTGATATTTATAGTGGTGATGGGGTGGGTTGGCCTGGGTTTTGCGGGGGACAAGGGGGACAACCTTTTGCTTTTTGCATTGTGGTGGTCTAAAGGTGGTGCTTGTTGTTGGGATCCCATGCAACATGTGTGGTAATGTTTAACAAAAATGCTAGTATGTTGGCTCATATTAATGGATTTTTGTCTTACATTTTAATGGGTCAAAAATTTATTAAAGTTGGGCTAATTTAAGAGTCCATTAGCTAGAGTAGGGTGGGCTTAACTCCAATAAGGTAGAAAGTCCATTAAGACTAACTAGTGTGCATTAGTAAATTACTAAGCGTAATTAAGCAACCAATTAGCCAAGTAATTTTCATTAGAAAATAACAATTAGTTTTACGTAGTCATAATATTCCAATTATGACCAAAATTAATCGTGTACAGAGTACATAGCTCGTTCTAAACGTCAAGTGACACTAACGGTCATAAAATCATTCGAGGATCAAGTTAAGTAACTACGTACTTAATAACACGTTTTAAAATATAAACGAAAGTAATCAACATGAATAATGATCCCAGAATATAATATAGCTCAGTACGCACAAATACGCAGTTTCGTGAAAGTAATAAGCACAAAAACATAAGTCGAAAAAGTCGGATCGTTACACAAAGAGCAGCTGAATTCACAAAAATTGGGGCATGCAGATGATCGGTGAGTATTTATAATAGTTTAGTACATGGTGAAATTAGTAATATTCTATTTGCAGAAAAACAAAAAATTCTTATATCATGTATCTTTCTTCTATCCTCATGAAGTGCTTCTACATTTCTTTCCTAAGCAGCTTGAATCACTGAGTGCTGCAGCTAAGTATACCAATTATGATTTCTTATTTTTAAGGAAAATAACAGTTTCCTTCCATCAGCTCATGGTAAATTGGGGGTGAACAAACTGTTTGGGCTTCTATACGATAGTTTGCTTGATGCGTCTCCGCATAAAGCATGTTCATGAGTCATGACAGTCTTAATAAAAATGAGTTTACCTCACCAACTCATCGAACTCGGGCCAAGAGTCCAGTTTTGAGTACTATTCACATTTTTGATGTCATACATATATTTAGCAAATTTAAGTTCACTAAACCATCTTGTATGACTCAACTTCTATACTTCATGATATCAATAAAATTACTAAATCATCAAATTACTCATAAAAGAAGTTTAGTTTAAAATGGATGGATTCTAAGTGGACAAAAATTTCAACTGAAACCTAAGTGTGTCCACTACCTCCCTCACTGAATATTCCCAATATCCAATTTCCTCTATCAACGAAGTTACATCAATCTCGTTTTTTCATCATCGTCAAAAGGTTTACTCTAAATTGTACATAAAGTTGATTTATATATGTGTACACAATTGGAGAAACTAACACAAAAAAAAAAAAAAAAAAAAAAAAAAAAAGAGACCAAAGCGTACGTGAATCGAACAAAGTAGAACAACAATGATTATTTACAACAATGATTATTTACAAAAATTATTATCTACAACAATATATCAAGAAACTAACCTATAGCAACATGTGATTAGCAGCAGTTCTAGAAGAATGATTATACAACTTGAGGGTTCCATTCAACGATTTTCAACAGAGTCTTTAGGGTATCACTTTAATAAATGATCAATGGATATAAAACTGTTACCGTGAGGAAATATAAAAAATAGATGTTAACCAAGATCATCATGAACAACCCTTATGTAAAAATACAATTATAATCGCATGTTACTAATCCAGATATTACTGGATTAACTGTGGAATAAGCAACCCTTCTGATTCAGATTGTGTAATCGCTGTAATCGCACTCACAATCACCAAGATCATCATAAACAGATGTTAACCCTGCTGTTAAAAGAAGAATAAAAAACATACATATCATAATACAATTATAAAATTCAATACACATAATCTTAACAGTAACAGAATATGGAACTATGCAAGTGCAAGCCACATACCTTGAGGCACAAATGCAGCTGACACTGACTGTGGTACACTGAATTTAAATGACACACCATTTACATATTATTAAATATAAATAATCACAAACAAAGTGCTAACAAAGCCTAGCAATCGTCTAAAACAAATAAACATAACAAACAACGTCATGAGAAGATCCCAGATTTTCATCTCCATTGCTTTGACCACAAACTTCAACTGGATCCTTATTAACAAATGTTTCCTTTTTTCATAATAAGGGAACTTACATGACTACTCACACCATCGTTAACAGAGTTTTGGACCTGTTGCCATACAGAACTCAACTCAGGGAATTACACTGTTCTTTTGTAAAGGTAACCTTCACAACCACCACATATTAAGCAATATGAACAGCGATATCAATTTCAGCAATTTATGTTGCCGTGAATAACAAAAAAATCGAAAGAAAATATGAAATAAAGAACATAAAACTTAACCCACATCGAAAATGAAAGCGAAAACCATAAAATCGACCTCCAAAGTCCAGGTTAAAAATAGGAGAGAAAAAAAAAAAAAAGGAAGACACGTACCTGAATCTCCTCTCTACTTTACTGAGTGCTTCCACCTGTAGCAGCGAGTAGTTTCGTTACGGTGGAGATTCCGTGCATCATCAGCAAAAGCAATCAAGGTAGTCGATGATTCACGTGAAACCTAATTATTTCCTGCAATTTATGGAAACCGCAATTGATTCCGGACAGGGGGTTCGTGGCGCTGAGCAATCGGGGTTGTGGTAGCGGCTGCGATGGGGGAGGAGGATGTTGTAGGGATCTTTATACGAGGCTATGCTATATAAAGGATTAAGGCTTCCTAAATTAGCTAACATTAGCCACTGATTTGTAATATATTCAAGAGACTCGTGGAATATAGTTTTGACTAGTTTGAGTAATGCTCTCTACATTCATGTGGTTCATTGTTCACATTCATGATATTCATGAGATCTAGGATCCTACAATTGGTATTAGAGCTTAGTCCTTCATCACATGAAGGAGATCTTTATAAATACTCATTAATGTTTTCCCTCCACCTTTAAACCTTCAAACACAAAACACATTCACCTTCAACCAAAACCTTCAAATCTTCATCATCTTCATTATAAAGATATGAAGATCTTCAAATTTTTTCGAAAAATTTTCGTAAATTTTTTTCGAAACCGAATCTCATTTACCGAGTTTACACCGAACCTTATCCAAATCACTTCTCAAATAACACCGAATCTTATTCAAAATCACCTACACATTTCACAACATCAAATCTGATTCATATTTCATTTATTCGTATTCTGTTAGATCAGATCACAAATAAAAAATTCAGTTTCTAATTCTCACATCTGCTACAGTCTCGAATACTTTGATATTCATGAGTCAAAATTTGAATCCATTCGAATCATGATTTTCTCATCTAATTGACTACAACAAATTGATCCTAACAACAATCCGAAGCTTCGTGATTCATTACAACTTCATATCATCAACAAATTCATGGAGATTTCATCTGAAGTTCTTCATCTAACCGAACAGCTATATCGTTTTACATCCAGATCATTCGGCAACGATTTGAGAAAAGTAAAAGTGCAGCTCGATTAGAATTCACATCGTGAACGTGTGTGCAAAATCTCAGATCATATCATCATGATTTGAGATCTAATTTTCGAGTCAAAGCTTTGTTGAAAAAAGTCAACCGAATAATTCTTCATCAAATTCGAAATCGTTGATCTGTTTCAGGTTTAACAACTGCTCAACGAGTATTCCATTGGTGTTTTTGAATCACTTTCATGAAGGATTTATCCCTTGAAAAGGCTTAAATCATGAATTTCAAGTTTTGATGTTCTTCGTAAATAAAAAAAGGATCCTGTTCATCGATGAATCTCAAATTTGATGCTGTTTTGGCTTCAATTTGTTTACATCAGATGTTCATCTAAGAAACAGGGACTCATTCTCATCGATTTCAGGCCTTAATTCAAACTCTTCGTGTTTTGTTGTTCATCACATGATGATGAAGATGATTCGGTATGATGAAGATGAGACTGTTATGCTGTGATATTGATTCGGTTCTTGCTGACTTGTGATTCGGTATTGATCTCTATTGATTCTTCATTTGGTATGATTCAATTACATTCGGTATTGATTTTATGGATCACACTCGGTTCTTGCTTCAGTATATTGAAATTGCACGTTTCTTCACTCGGTATTGGTTGTTGTGGATGATTCGGTATTGACTCGTTATGTGGAGTTGTATTCTATTAGGTATTCTATTCGGTAGTGATACTCTACATAATATGACATTGGGCTTGATGCTTTTGTTGGGCCACATGCTACATTCACTGATGGATACCGAATCTCATAAGGATATACCTATTGTACTTACCGAATGGCACAAGCCCAACAACCTACTTTAAGTTCATATTTCAAACTCATATGCAAATTGTCAAGTTTAGTCCCTGACAGGTTTGAAACTTTTGCAATGACAGTCCTTATACGAATCTGGTGGAAAATTTGACAGTTTCAGTCCCTGATAGTTTCAGCTTTTTGCAAGGGCAGTCCAAATACCAAATCTGACTCAAATTTTAACAGTTTTGGCCCCTGGAGCTTATCATAATTTTCAGGCCTAGTCCTTTACCGAATCTGGACCTCCAAAGCTGGCGTGTCTCGGTATTGAAACCGACGGTATTTACGTCATGACACTTTGATGCGAGCCCATGTACTTTGAGGGGGGAGCTTCTAAAGTTTCAAAACGACTTCTCAATGCAAGCAAATTCTAAAGACATATCACAACTAAGTCAAGGGAGGGATTGATAGTAACATATTTAGTTTGTGATGTGTTCTTCAATGCGCATTCCACTGTGCACACTCAAAGACCGTTGAAAGAGCAAATATATCACGATGAAGTTCAAGTCTCAAACAAAGTCGAAAGAAGATTGTTAGCGTGACAATTCGAGGATCTAGGGGGAGGTTGAAGCGTAATGATTGACCAAGACGATGTTAGAGATGCGAATTCATTTGATGATTCAAAGTGAAGATTCAAGATCTTCATCAACGGCCATGCATCATTCGGGGGGAGTTAGTTAGCAATAGTTGATTCTTTCCTTGTAATGTTGTAATGTTGTATGTTTTACTAGGGAGTCAGCTTTTGGAAACCCGAGAAAGGAGTAATACGAGTTTCCCTAGCCTTATGGAGGATCCTTTATACGAGGCTATATAAAGGATCCAAGGCTCCCTAGATTAGCTAACATTAGCCACTGATTTGTAATGTATTCAAGAGAGCCGTGGAATATAGTTGACTAGTTTGACTAATGCTCTCTACATTCATGTGGTTCATTGTTCACATTCATGGTATTCATGAGATCTAGGATCCTACAGAGGAGATGGTGGCGGGGTTGCTACAGGGCTGAAGAACGTGGTTAATTCGGAAGGTAGGAAGAAGATGGAGGTTGGTTTAATTTAGGGTATAAAATTAGCTGTGTAGGGTAAATGTCATTTAGAGGTTATTAAACGACCAAAATCTGGTGGTGTTTTAGTATATAAGGATAAAATAATAATAATAATAATATGGAGAGAAAGTTATATATACCGTGAAACGAGCTGAGCCGAGCCCGAACACTGCTAGGCTCGAGCTCGGCTCGGTTCGAGCCTAATATATTAAGCTCGAGCTCAGCTTATTTGATATTTTACAAGCTCGAGCTCGGCTCGTTAACGTATAATCTTATTTTTCGTTATATAATTTTAACTTATTATATTTCATGTTTATTGTTTTTGTAATTTTTAGCCATATATAATAAGATTTAGTATATTATTCTTTCAGTTATTATTGATTTAATAGTAATTATTTATGATTGTATATTATATTATTTTGATGTATATAAATGAAAAGCTCATTTAGGCTCGCCAGCTTGTTTGAGCTCGAGATATGAAGCTTGAGCTCGAGCTCATTTAATAAACAAGCTTTAAATAAAATTCATGCTCGGGCTCGAGCTCGTTTAGACTCGGCTCGAATCGAGCTTTTAACGAGTCGAGCTCGAGTAGTTCTGCTCATTTACAGCCCTAACCGTGCTACATTAAACCATATATATCATCACTGAAATTTCTCCTAAAATAAATGTCACATTTGAGCACTCTTATCGGTACCGTGATTAGCCCGTGGTTGGCCCCGCCGTTGAAGGGCGCCGATATTAGCGGCCGTAGCCACACCGTCGTTGAAACACCGTGGTTGAAATTGTCGTTGCATGAAAAAGTCGAACAAGGATTATGAAACGACCCGTAAAGTATACTTGACGACCATCGTTATTTTGGTCCCACAGCTTGATCATAACTCTATATGAATTTGATAAATAACCTTGCATTCTTTATTTAAAAATGATTTCCTATAAAGGAAACCTTTCAAAAATATGTAAGTTTAGAAAAACCATACATTATTACTTAACCAAAAGTTGACCAAAACAAAGTCAACAACATCCACTATTAAATGTATCAAAATAGAATGCAAGTTAATGTTTAACAAAAGCTGCCATTATAAATATGCAGACTCTCTAAGCACAGCGGAAACAATCAATCATGAACCTGAGAATAAAACATGCGAGTAACTGTCAACAAAAATGTTGAGTGAATTATAGGTTTAATATTGCAAACAATATTTAAAGTTAAACCATAAAAATTTATGTTTGAAAACATAAAAACTCCTTTTTGGACTACAAAATTATATGCTAGAAAACATATAATAAAACATTATTCCATTTTCCGTGAGCCACCTGGTAACCACTTAACCATTTATTTACCCTTGCCAAACACAATAAATAATATACACCGAACAAGTGTATCTACAACTAAATACGAAGTACTAAACATTCCGATTATAAATTGCTAGCGCGACTAGCTCGAAATGGGGTTGTCAAACCCGATAGATCTATCCGTAGGATTCGCGTTCACCAGTAGAAACCAGTGATTACAATTACCAGATTAGGGAATATTTTTGTTCGACTCACAATGAATAATTTAAACCAACTTTCACTTGTGTCCAAAATATAAAATAAATTGCATGTATTCTCATCCCAAAAGAGTTAAAATAGAAAAATGGGACTATAACTCACCTTAAAGCAAAAGAAGTAACCACACAAAAATGCGAACAACAAATGAAGTAAGTGATCAAGAATGATCACAATGCCGACCTATAAATAAAGCAGGTCGATATAAATAACTAACTTAGGTCAAGTCTTAGTATGATAGCTATTGTACATGTTGCAAGTAGGCATAGAACAATACTCAACATGCATCGGTTTGATCAGAACAGCGTACGAACACACACTTTCTATTTTTAGAAAGTTTCTATTTTTAGCAGGTTTCCATTTTTGGGAAGTTTCTATTTTTGGAAAGTTTCTATTTTGGAAAGTTTCTATATTTAGAAAGTTTCTATATTTAGAAAGTTGTTATTTTTGGAAAGTTTATAAGTTAGGAAAGTTTCCTTAATTAGAAAGTCAACATAAGTCAACTGAAAGTCAAAGTCAACCGAAAGTCAACTCAAAAGTCAGCTTTGGTCAAACATAGTCAACATTAATTTTAAAAGTGTTAGTTATAATAATAATATAAGTTATAATGTTATTTAAAGTCATATATGTATAATTATGTCATGACATAAGTTTAATTAAATTAGAACGAATTATTAAAGTTAACATAAGTTTAAATGATATAATTAATATAGCATAAGTATTTAATTAATTAATTAAATATTAATCATAATATAAGTATTATTAATTAATAATAAATTTTAATCATATCATAAGTATTATTAATTAATAATGAATTATTAATCATATCATAAGTTTCTAATTATAATCATTAAATCATAAGTATTTAATAATTAAATTATAATTAAATAATAACTAAACCTTATAATAATTAAATAATTAATTAATCCTTATTATAAGTCTTATTAAAATAATCTCATAATATAAGTTTAATACTTACCATAATTATTTTTCATTAATAATAAAAGTATTATTAATCATAAGTTTGATTAAAGTCTAATTAATCATAATTAATTACTAAATGATATGATAAATATGTATATCATAAGTCTTCAATTAATATAATTACTTTTTATATCATAAGTAATTTATTAATAAGGAAATTCATTACTTATATCACAAGTCTTATTAAATAACCATAAGTTTTAATTAAAAGTTCATCGGGTCATAACTTGAGCCCCGGGAATCAGTTTTCGGCGAGTCTTATATATATCTTCTCCTAATCGACCCACCCGACACATTAGTGTGCTCAAGAACATCCCAATAACAGCCACCAAGTCGTGACTTACAGCCATTAATCAACTTGTAGCTTTAATCGTTCAAAAACATGTTTTAGTCATAACGGGTGATCCGTGGCTCGAATTTCGATGACCCGAACATGAATGTTCATCCAATCATCAATCCTAACACACTAGTACACCCTAAAGACTCCAAAAATGATCACAAAGTCGGACCATACCTGTACCAATTCGTTTTCATATTTTAATCTCAACAAAACACCACTTTAATCATAACTAGAGCTCCGGGAATCGAAACGACATGAATTCGGAGTCTAAAATTAATATCTTGATGAGATGAACTCATCTAAACACTTTAATTTCACTTTTATATCAGTTATATTTACATAAAATAACAACCAAACCGCTGTCCCAAAACAATCAAACCGAAAACATGAATTAACGAGCATTTCTACGCATACAATCAACAATACAATAACATATAATCATCATACTATCATTAAAACATATAAAAACAGAAAAAATTAAAGAAAAATTGAAAAGCTAGGGTTAGGGTTTATACCCTAATCAAGAATCAAGTGATATGAACGCGTAGAGAACGAAGAGTAGAATCCAAAAATGATAAAAGCCCTTTGATCCAAGCTTGTTTTGATTGAAGATGATGATGAAAATGGTGGAGGTTGGCGATGGCTCTAGGGAGGAAAAAGAGGGGAAGAGAGAAAAAAATAAAAGTGTAAATGAGAAAGGCTAGGTCAAAAAAAGAAACAAGTAGTGAAAAATGAAAGTAGTTTGTGAAATGTGCTAAACCACCCCCTATGTGAGATTTTTGGCCAAAAGAGGGTAGGGTGGGCCCCTTAGTGGGCCAATTTGATAAATGGAAGAAGTCTTGTGGCCCGAGTTCCCGAACGAAGCCCGAAACGCTAAAACACCGTTACGCGATTAAATATTCGAAGAGATAACGCGTACGCGACAAATAAAATATATAAACACCATATAAAAACATATGACATTAAAATATCATATTTAAAATAATTAGGACTTAAAAATCCCAAAAGCTTGACCGTTGGTTTGAAAACCGAAAAGATTCGCCGGATAGAAATTCGCGAAACGTAGAAACGTATAACTTAAAATATGAATACAAATATTCACATGGCACATAATAATTAATATATTATTACAAAAATAATAATATAGGTCATAGAAATGACGTGGCACGAATGACAGTTAACGGTCGTTAAATAATTAACGGTAAAAGATAACAGAAAAAGTAGGGTCGTTACAGTACCTTCCCGTTACGAAAATTTTGTCCCGAAATTTAAGCAGGTGCAGGGGTTGACTCGCCATCTGAGAACAAATGCGAGTACTTCTGCCTCATCTGATCATCACGTTCCCAAGTGAACTCGGGCCCGCGTTTGGCATTCTATCTAACTCGGACGATAGGAATTTTACTCTGCTTGAGCGTCTTAACTTCTCGATCCATAATTTCAACTGGCTCCTCAATAAAATGGAGTTGTTTATCAACATGAAATTCATTAAGAAGAATGGTTTCATCGGCCTCGGCCAAACACTTCTTCAAATTCGATACCTGAAAAATGTCATGAACATCGCTGAGTTCTTGTGCCAGTTTCAAACGATAAGCCACGGGTCCAACTCTCTCTGTAATCTCAAATGGTCCAACAAAACGAGGATTCAACTTTTCCCTTTTACCAAAACGTACCACGCCTTTCCAAGGTGATACCTTCAACATAACATGGTCACCAACTTGAAATTCTATATCCTTCCTTCTCTTATCGGCATAACTCTTTTGTCGACTTCTGGCGGTTCTCATCCTTTCTTTAATCTGTACGATCTTCTCGGTAGTCTCATGAATAATTTCTGGGCCTGTGAGTTGAGCATCCCCAACCTCATTCCAACAGATAGGAGACCTACACTTTCTACCATACAGAGCTTCAAATAGTGCGGCTTTAATACTTGCACGATAGCTGTTATTATAAGAAAATTCAGCTAGCGGCAAATATCTGTCCCACCCATTACCAAAATCAATAACACACGCTCGTAACATGTCTTCCAACGTTTGAATGGTCTTTTCACTCTGACCATCCTTCTGCGGATGATAAGCGGTGCTCATATCTAACTTAGTTCCCAAAGCTTCCTGTAAGGATTGCCAAAACCTCGATATAAATCGACTGTCTCGGTCTGAAATAATAGATACATGAACACCATGTCTTGAAACAATCTCCTTCAAATACAAACGAGTAAGCTTCTCCATCGAATCCGTTTCCTTAATCGGTAAGAAATGAGCTGACTTTGTGAGTCGGTCAACAATCACCCAAATGGTATCATAACCACCCACAACTCTCGGTAACTTCGTAATAAAATCCATCGTAATACCTTCCCACTTCCACTCTGGAATTTCGGGTTGCACCAAAAGTCCGGACGCTTTCTGATGTTCAGCTTTAACCTTGGCACAGGTCAAACACTTAGCCACATAAGTAGCTGATGTGCGTAGAGGCGTATATGAAATATCTTATATTTTACTAGGAAAAACTATTAAATACGATACAATTTTACACAAGATATTTATTTATTTATAGAATGGATATACCTAAACCTTGCTACAACACTTATAGGCAGTGTACCTAATCGTACAGTAGTGAAGTTTTTAGTAAGTCCGGTTCGTTCCACAGGGAAATCTTTTAAACAAAGCTTAACGCTATATTAGTTTTAATTTATAAAAATACAAATATATATAAGTAATATTATTATTATAAAAGGGGGTTTTTACCGTTTAATGACCGGTTTGTCGATTTTAAAAACTTTAGTCGCAGTTAAAACCTAATGCAAAATATTAAATAAATAAAAGACTTAATTTAAAGCGTAAAGTAAATAACGATAATGAAATTGCGATAAATAAAAGTGCGATAAAATAAAATTGTGATAATTAAAAAATACGATAATTTAAAGTGCAATTAAATATAATGACAATAAATAAAAGTGCGATAATTAAAATTGCAATTAAATATGAAAATAAAGGAATTATGCTTATTTAAACTTTCGTAATCATGATGTTTGACATGTTGATTTTAGTTTTATGCCCATGGGTTAATTGTCCTTTGTCCTGGATTATTTAATATGTCCGTTTGGTTTTTGTCCATAACAGTCCATCAGTCATAAATATAAAGTGCGAGTATCCTCGTCAAATTATCCTTATACCCGAAGTCAAATATTCCAACTAATTGGGGACTTAAACTGTAACAAGATTTTAATACTTTGTTTAATAATTACACCAGGATATCGACTGCGTGTAACCCAAGGTTTTAATACTTTGTTAACAATTACGCCAAGTGTCCTTGTACATAATTTCACCCTTGTTTTAATAAATCTATTAACTATTAATCCATTCCCGTGTCCGGTTAAATGAACGATTATTCGTACATATAAATATCCCGCCCATCGTGTCTGATCGAGTGTATATGGTTATTTATAGGTACGTCCAATTGTAAATCTTTATATTAAAATTAACAAACTATCATTTAGTTAAACAAATATAAAGCCCATTAATAGCCCATAGTCTAATTTCCACAAGTGTCGTTCTTTTGTCCAAACCCCAATTATGGTACAAAGCCCAATTACCCAATTTTAGTATTTAGCCCAACATCATGATTACTTCGTTTTAAATAAGCATAATAATAACTTAGCTACGAGACATTAAATTAAAAACGTTGAACATAACTTACAATGATTAAAAATAGCGTAGCGTTACACGGACAGAATTTCGACTTACACCCTTACAACATTCGCTAACATACCCTTATTATTAGGATTAAAATTAAAATTAAAATTATAAATATATATATATATATATATATATATATATATATATATATATATATATATATATATATATATATATATATATAAGTTTACGTATGAGTGAAGAGAAAAAGATGTGTTAAATGGTGCACCAAAGCTCGAAATTTATAGGCCTGTGAGCTGAAAAAGGGGCTCATGCGATCGCATGAGCTTTGCCCTTCAAGGCCATGCGATCGCATGGCCAGCTGGGGAGGCTCACATGTGTTTGTTTCTTCTGCCGACGGTTTATTAATATATTATATAATATATAAATAATTATAAGAATTATTTAAATATTATATTATATTTATGTGCATAGTTGACTTGTAATTTTTTGTCCGTTGCGTCGAGCGTTGAGAGTTGACTCTGGTCCCGGTTCCGTATTTCGAACGTCCTTGTGTACAATTTAATATCTTGTACTTTGCGTTTCGCTTCTTGTACTCTTGTAATTTCGAGACGTTTCTTATCAATAATTGGAACCTCTTTGATTGTATTTTGAACTTTTGAGCTTTTTGGTTGTTTGCGTCTTCAATTCGTCGAGTCTGTCTTTTGTCTTCACCTTTTATTATTTAAACGAATATTACTTGTAAATAGAACAATTGCAACTAAAAGCTTGTCTTTCTTGAGGGATAATGCTATGAAATATATGTTCATTTTTAGCATTATCAAATATTCCCACACTTGAGCGTTGCTTGAACTCAAGCAATATAGTCTTGAAATATACTAGAATCACTTCTTTATTCTTCATACTTTGTACATCAGTGATTTCTTTACGGCGGTATAAACAATGGTAGTAACGATGTGGTTTACAGTCCCACATGACTATAAAAATTTAGATCCTTTAAGGAAATTGGATCTTTATGAAAACATTTGATCTTTTGAAAATTAAATCTAGCTTTTACCCTAGATAAGTTTTCCCGAATAACCCTTCACCGGTGTTTGCAAAATATTTTTGTGGGTTTGGTGGGTTTCAGATTTGAAAATTTTAGCTCAAAACTTGTGGTTTTGTGTCACCCACTTGCTAACCTTGTATTGGGAAAGCAACACGTCTAGTATACTTGTTCCGTATATTACCTTTCGGTAAACTACCGTCCGGTTGTAAAGGAAAGCGTTGAACAAGCAACTGTTAAGGCAATGTCTAATGACATGCATTTGATTATGGTCTATAACGTGTCGGATGCAATTACTATCCTTGGTAGGAGCAATAGTAAAGCTCACCCTTATGATTTTTCGGTCTGACACAAGGTCCTGTCTTCGACCATGCTATGCAACCACCGTTCTTACGGTTGACACCCGATTTGGTTCAGGCGACCTAATGAATTCCAGGTGAATTCCTAGGATTTTACGTTCAATGGTAATGAACGCATTGAAAATGGGTTTTTAGAAAACAAATCGGTTTGTATTTTGATCAAAATATTTTCTCGTTCAAGCTCGAGTTTAGATATCATCGAATTCCATGAGTTTGTAATTCTCAATCTTTAAGGTCAATCTCTAGGATTGAGTAATATCAGTCTTAATAGCTGATTTTTGATCTTTTAAAGGAGATTATCCTTTCTGGGGATCTGATTCATTAGTCTTATCCAGCTAATTTGCACGGCGTCCTCCCCATTTTACAAGACAGATCCTCTCATGGTTAGGATAACTCTGACCACTTGGCGACCCTGTTTGATGCTGAGGTCCGTGGATTTCCTGCTGATTTTAGAGATGACTTTTCTAGATTTTTCGTCAACCTACAGCTGGTCTGGACGACAACTTCATGACCTAAATCAAGAAGCGCGTTTCTTTTTGGGAAGACTTTACTTCCTTTTAACGATGGAATTGATTCATCGTGTAGATCCATCTTTCTTTCAAATATATTACAGTAAATTGGGTAAAACTGATTAAAATCGTCCAAAACAAAAGTATCTTCAGTTATTTGTTACAAAAATATGTGTCTTATGTTTTAAATAACTTGGTAAATTTTCCCACACTTGGCTTTTATTTTCTTTTATTTGCCTTTTTATTATCCTCTATTCAATTTTAAATGAATTCTAACATTTTGGTTTGTTTCTCAATTTATGTCCTTTCCGAGGTAACAATAATTTCGGTGTTAACACCTAGTTTTATCGTTCATAAATATGTATAAACATGATTTTGAGTTCATTTAATTGAAAAATTTAAAATTTTTTACTAGAATTGGGTAGTCAGTATATAAGACTAGGGCTGTTCTTTATTATCAGAGAGCACTAGATTCTAATACAACTACTGCGTTACTAGTATTTTTAATGGTAACCAAGTGTATAAGTTAAAAAATTTAAAAATCCGAAAGAATTTAACCTCTTCCCACACTTAAGATCTTGCAATGCCCTCATTTGCAAGAAATCAGTAACAATTTAAATTATTGAGGGTGATTAGCGTAGAAAAAATAATTAAATTTTACCAAAGTTTCCAAACATATTGGCGTTTGTTTGCTGAATGATAAATGGTGCACATCATTTGTTCATTCCGTCTTGTTGTTTCATCACATTTGTTTTTCATTTTGTCGTCAAAATTACTAGCTTTTGCTGAACTTAATGCCAGTCTTTGAAAATGCGCTGTTTTACCCTGTTTTGTACAATCGACAATATACATACATACAAATATAAACATGCATGGCAATTTGAAATGGGACTTAATATCCCACTTTCAAATCCTAAATGTGAAATATTAGTACACAATAATAATAAAAATGATAAAAATTACATAAATATATCCAATAACATAAATTTAAACATGAAAAAGTAAAAAGATAAAAACATAAAAATAACCAATGGAACTAATTCAGTCTGGATAGGGGTTCCAGTTCATCTCGTCAGGTGGGTTCCATTGTTGGTTATAGGTGTCCTGATAGGCTTGGTTATAGTCATACCGGTTAAAGGGTGGTCGGATGTCGGGGTTGTGTGGCGGAAAATGAGCAGGTTGAGTAGGTACGTAATTATTTGGTACCTGGTATGATAGCTGGCTCATGATTTGGTGCTGATGAACTAACCAGCTATCGTGTTGACGTCGCCTATAATCCTCGTATACTCGCTCGGAGTTCCACTGCTCGTACATACTATGTCTGGTCGCGCTCGTCATTGATTCCTCATCTATACGAACGTGGACGTCAAGAATAGCATCTCGAATGACATCCCTAATGTCTTCCGCTTCCTCCATTTCTTCGTCTGAACCCCTTTCTACCTGTGGATGATTACCTTCATAGGGCAATGCCTGGTTGCGTCTACTCTTCAATACTTTAGCACCCACATAAACCCACAATCCTATGGTCTCATCCTGTTCTCTACAAAGCTATAATGGACCCCCTTGGTTCCTATCAATACCTAAATACTCTCCAATGAGAGTAACAAAAATACCTCCTCCTATTATACTCCCGTCCTGCATTCCTTCTACCATTTTAGATAAATAAAAACCAACACAGTAAGGGATATTAACAAAGCTCCTCGGGTCTCGAATACACTTTAGGTAAAATAAATCATGTAAGGTCATTTTCTCCTTATTGTGACCTCTCTGTGTAATCGAGTTAGCCAAAAATCTACGAATCACACGAAGCTCGGCTTTGTTAATATGTAAGTAGGAGTGTTTTACTCCTAGTATAAAAACATTATAGTTCGACATACGCCTCCAAAAGGCGTCAGCGTTAAAGTTCCTATCTACCCTTTCACCACGATAAATCAAACTCATACAATCGGGTAGTAGCAATTCACTAGGAGTGTAAATCTGTAATGCCCTGGCCATGTCCATCATGGACATTCTGTACATCCTACCGCCAAGGATAAATCTAAGAAAACTTCTATCATCTAACCTATCTACATCTACATTTAACGCTATAGTACTCATCAACTCAACACACCATTCCTTATATACAGGTCTACGAATGGTGAAAAGACGTTCCCAATCTGTAAAAGAAGAACTGCCATACCTTTGTACCAAATGCTATCTAACATGGTCAGCTAGATGGACTGTTTCCAAAGGATTCCAATCAATTACCCTCGGCACCTCTACATCTTTTTTTACCAATTTAAATTTATTACTTTGATATGCCGGGTAATCTCTCCATCGTCTATCGAATCTCAGATTAGGATGTAACGTGTGTTCTGGAATTGTTGGGTATTCGACAGGCGGATGCGGGGGAAATACTGTGAATTCATTAGGTAACTGTAGCGGATCATAATAAGGTACGTGCTGATCAGGCTGATGTTGTGGTTCCTGTTGTGGTTGTTGTTCAGGTTCATATTGCATTTCTGGTTCTGGTTCTGGAACTGGAGCAGGTTGTCTAGATGATGATGATCCTGAACCTCCAGTATCGGCTTTCTGCAAAACACATTAAACACAAAATTTGTGCATCCAAATATGCATTAGTGTTAACAAAATAACAATTTAAAACAATCACAATAACATGTTAAATCAAAATTAAACTTATACACATTTTCACATTTTTTTACAATTCTACACTTTTTCAAATAAGCACATATGAAAATGTATACAAAGTTCATAAGCATTTAACTCAAATAACATGTCAAAATAGTCATTACTAATAATTAAACAAGTCTCAAATGGCAAATATATCAAATTAATCAAGTTCATGAATTTTGTACCTAAAAAGTCCTCTTTAATCTTTAAAAATCATGTTTAGGATCAATGTTTGGATCATTTAACTACCTAAACATGTTACACTATTCAATTTAGCAATAATTCATGACAAAAATCGGCCATAACCTGTTTATATCAAAAAGCCCCAAATTGCTCAAGAACACAAACCCTAGATTTCTAAAAATTTTGAAGTTTTTGGCTTCAAATCATGTTAAATAGCATCAATCTAGGTTATACATGCATAAAATACTAACAATTTATCACTAATTACACTAGAAATTAACAAAATTGCATTAGGTAAAATATTGGTAATTATCACAAAAACTAGGATTTTATAGAGTTTAGGGGTGTAATTTTTACCTTTGTACTGAAGAATGCGAATCTAGGCATGATTAGAGCAAGAAATTTGACGAATTACGGTGAATTTTGCCGAAATTTGGAGAGAATTTGAGTGTGTTTTCGTATGTGTTTGTGTGTTGTGGTGTTGAAGAACAGCTCGCTGCCCTTTTGTATCTGGCCTGATTTCCAGCCTCATGCGATCGCATGAGGTTGGAGTGTAAACCCCATGCGATCGCATGGGGTGCCGGCTACAGTGTTTTGACCTTTTTTTTTATATATATATAAAACCTTACACTTTATAAAACATAAAATTAATAAAATTTTAAAAATTTGTTTCTTTTTAGGATGAGGGCTTTTCGGATCGATGTCCTAGTCCGTCCCTCGACAAAATTTTAAAATTTGTCAATTCAAAGTGCGGTTTTAAAAGCAAAGATTTTTGGGTTTTTTAATGTTTTTGAAATACTTTAGTTCAATAAGATTAAAAATAATAATAATAAAAGTTCTCGTCCCTCCCTCGGGTAAAGCAATTTCGGTTCAACGACCTAGTCTTCAACTCACGACGAATTTTAAAAATCATATTTTTAACTTAGCGAAATAAAGTAAATTTTTGTTTTTAAATTCACACCAAACTTAAATTTAAAATGCATAAAATTAAAATAAAATTCATATTTTAAAAATTAAAAATTCACACCAAACTTATATTATATTTTTGTTTTTATACATACAAACTTATATTAAAAATATTAATTTTTCAAATATTTACAATTTTAAAGAAGTTTACAATATTAATTTAATATTTATATATTAATTTTAAAAACATGGTAAAAAAATTGAAAATCTTTTTGGCTTTTATCCCACTTTAATCAATCAAATATTATCAAAAATATGCGCCCCTCTTTTCGGTAAAGTAATTTCGGTTCCATGACCTAATTTAACTCATGACGAATTTTTGAAATATTTTTGGTTGATTGATTAAAGATATTTATACATTAAGAATAAACGTTAAATTTCGCGGTGATGTAATAAATTTTTGATTGATAACAATAATTTCGGTCGCAAGACCTAATTTTATCGAATACCAATTTAATACTTTATAGCGAACAAATTAGCGTTTATTATCAAAAGGTTAAAAATAAAAATAAAAATAAAAATTGAAAACTGTACATACTTACCTGTGAAATATATTTCTTAGTGATATGCTCTAGTCCACTCATAAGATAGTCGGACTAATTGATTTTCCATGGCTACATAGGCGTAACCTCGAGCATTCAACGTTTTTTCTTCTAAACATATGAACGGTCCATCTCTACATAAAGTAACGAATTCGGTATTGGAATATGTCTGATTCGTCGAACATCGTGTGACCATTTTCCGTATTTGTGACATCTTTCAAGGTGTCGTGCTCTTCTTTTCGCTGCGGATTTTGATTTTCCTTTACCAAATTGTAACTTATTATCTTCGCATCTGGATTCTTTTCTTACTCCGTCCAATTTACCTCTTATTAATGATACCATTTCACTTGGAAGTGTGTCATTATTATGTTTAGTGATCAAAGCGTGTAGCATTAGAACATGGTTTAATTCACAGGAAGTCTTCATTTTGAAAAACCTAAAAAAAAATAAAAATTCAGAATGGGGGGAGAAGACTAGTTCTTTAGGGTCTGCTAGGAAAAGACCATTCGGGTTCCATTTTCGAGAACTACACAAAAACATAAAATCTAACTCTAACAAAAATACATATTATCCTTTAAAAGACTTGATTCTCCCCACACTTAGTTAGCTGTGGTGTCGAAATTGTGATTAACTTCATTGTCAACTTCCATCGGACTATCTATGTAATGTTTAACTCTGTGACCATTAACCTTAAATTCAATTCCATTTGAATTTATTAATTCTACTGTTCCGTATGGGAAAAGTCTTTTGACTATGAATGGTCCAGACCATCTTGATTTCAATTTTCCAGGAAATAGCTTGAATCGTGAATTGAAAAGAAGAACTCTATCTCCTTCTTTAAATTCTTTTGAACTTCTGATTCTTTTATCATGCCATTTCTTAGTTCTTTCTTTATAGATTAACGAATTTTCGTATGCTTCATTTCTTAATTCTTCTAATTCGTTTAGTTGACTTAACCGTAGACGTCCAGCTTCATGTAAATTAAGATTACATGTCTTCAAAGCCCAAAATGCTTTGTGTTCAATTTCTACTGGAAGATGACATGCTTTTCCGTAAACGAGTTTAAAAGGTGTGGTTCCAATTGGAGTTTTGTAGGCTGTTCTAAAAGCCCAGAGTGCATCCTCCAATTTAATGGACCATTCCTTCGGATTTGATCCTACGGTTTTCTCTAGAATACGTTTTAAAGCTCGGTTGGTATTT
Organism: Rutidosis leptorrhynchoides; assembly: GCF_046630445.1. Classification (NCBI taxonomy): domain Eukaryota; kingdom Viridiplantae; phylum Streptophyta; class Magnoliopsida; order Asterales; family Asteraceae; genus Rutidosis; species Rutidosis leptorrhynchoides. The sequence continues at coordinate 67,807,062 of NC_092337.1, forward strand.
TCAACTTGTCCACTTGTTTGTGGATGATAAGCAGTGGAGATTTTATGAGTTACTCCATATCTTTTGAGAACTTTCTCAAGTTGATTATTACAAAAATGAGTACCCCGATCACTTATTAAAGCTTTCGGTGTTCCAAACATTGCGAAAAGACGTTTTAAAAAGTTGACTACAACTCGTGCATCATTAGTTGGGAGAGCTTGTGCTTCCGCCCATTTAGATACATAATCAATGGCTACGAGAATATAGAGATTATTATGAGATTTTGGAAATGGACCCATAAAGTCAATACCCCAAATGTCAAATACTTCACATACTTGAATGACATTTTGTGGCATTTCATCACGTTGACTTATTTTTCTGGCTCTTTGACAAGCATCACAGGATTTGCAAAGAAGGTGTGCGTCTTTGAAAATTGTAGGCCAATAGAATCCAGCATCGTAAACTTTTCTTGCTGTGAGCTGAGGCCCATAATGCCCTCCTGTTGGTCCTGTATGACAATGGGTTAAGATTTTACTAGCTTCATCTCCGAATACACATCGGCGTATTATTCCATCTGGACAACTTTTAAACAAATGTGGATCTTCCCAGAAATAGTGTTTTATATCACAAAAGAATTTCTTTCGTTTTTGGTATGACAATCCTTTTTCAAGGAATCCACATACTAAATAGTTTGCAAAGTCTGCAAACCATGGAATTTCATTATAATCTATCTTCAATAGATATTCATCAGGAAAGTTGTCTTGTATGGCCGATTCATTTAGAACTTCTAATTCGGGATTTTCAAGACGAGAAAGATGATCAGCGGCGAGATTTCCTGCTCCTCTTTTATCTCGGATTTCAATATTGAACTCTTGTAAGAGTAAGATCCAACGGATTAATCTTGGTTTAGCATCTTGTTTTGAAAATAGGTATCTAAGAGCAGAATGGTCAGTATAGACCACCGTTTTAGCTAGAACGAGATATGAACGAAATTTGTCAAAAGCAAAGACAATAGCAAGGAGTTCTTTTTCAGTAGTTGTGTAATTTGTTTGTGCTCCTTGTAACGTCTTACTAGCATAATAAATAGGTTGAAATCGTTTTTCAATCCTTTGTCCTAAAACGGCTTCCATTGCAAAATCACTTGCATCGCACATTAGTTCAAATGGTAGATTCCAATTTGGAGTTATCATGATTGGCGCATTAGTGAGTTTTTCTTTAAGAATATTAAAAGATTTGATACATTCATCTGAAAAGATGAATGGAGCATCCTTTTCTAGGAGTTTATTCATAGGAGTGGCAATTTTAGAAAAATCTTTTATGAAACGTCGGTAAAAACCGGCATGCCCTAGAAAACTCCTAACTCCTCTAACATTGGTGGGATGTGGAAGTTTAGCAATTACATCTACTTTAGCTCTATCCACTTCAATTCCTTCCTTTGAAATTTTATGACCAAGAACGATGCCTTCTTTAACCATGAAATGGCATTTTTCCCAATTAAGAACTAGATTTGATTGTTCACATCTAATAAGCATTCGTTCAAGATTAACTAGACATGATTCAAATGTATCACCGAAGACTGAAAAGTCATCCATGAAAACTTCCATGCATTCTTCTATCATGTCGTGAAAAATCGCCATCATGCACCTTTGAAAGGTTGCAGGGGCGTTGCAAAGTCCAAATTGCATGCGTTTGTAAGCAAAAGTACCATAAGGGCACGTGAACGTGGTTTTCTATTGGTCTTCGGGTGCTATTGGAATTTGAAAATATCCGGAAAAACCATCAAGAAAACAATAGTAACTATTTCCGTCTAATCTTTCCAACATTTGATCAATGAAAGGTAAGGGAAAGTGATCTTTTCTGGTGGCGTCATTTAATTTTCTATAATCAATACATACACGCCATCCTGTTACAGTCCTAGTTGGAATAAGCTCATTTTTCTCATTTGTAATGACAGTCATGCCACCCTTCTTAGGCACGCATTGAACTGGGCTTACCCATGGACTATCAGAAATTGGATAAATTAAACCTGCATCTAGCAGTTTAATAATTTCTTTCTTAACAACATCTTGCATATTAGGATTTAGTCTTCGTTGGCGTTGCACATACGTTTTATGACCTTCTTCCATAAGAATTTTATGTGTGCAATACGAATGACTTATTCCTTTAATATCATGAATCTTCCATGCAATAGCTGGTTTATGAGCTTTTAACACAGAAATGAGTTGAGATTTTTCATTTTCAGTAAGAGAAGACGATATTATTACAGGTAATTCAGATTCACCTTGAAAATAAGCGTATTCCAAATGGTTTAGAAGTGGCTTTAACTCTAATTTTGGTGGTTCTTCTATCGATGATTTATATCGATATCTGTCTTCTTCTTTTAGCATTTGAATTTCTTCTGTTGTTGGTTCATATCCATTAGCCATAAGTGTAGCTAACATTTCAGTTTCATCAATTGGTTCAGTTCCTTCTCCTAAAGAACATTCTCCTGTTCCTTGTAATTCTGGAAATTCTTCTAACAATTCTGCATGTGATTCTATAGTTTGAATATAATAACATGTATCATCTGCAGATTGCGGTTGTTGCATTGCTCTATCAACTGAAAAGGTAACACTCTCATCCTCTATACTTAGGGTTAGTTTCTTACCGAACACGTCTATCATTGCTTTAGCCGTGTTTAAGAATGGTCTTTCTAATATGAGAGGAACTTGAGAATCTTCTTCCATGTCCAGAATAACAAAATCTACTGGAAATACTAAAGTACCAACTTTAACTAGCATGTTCTCCATTATCTCTCTAGGATATTTTACTGATATATTGACTAGTTGTATACTTATTCTTGTTGGTTTCAATTCTCCAAGGTCTAGTTTAGTGTATAGTGAATACGGCATTAAATTTATACTAGCACCTAAATCTGCCAATGCTTCTATTGAACTTAGACTACCCAGAAAATATGGAATTGTGAAACTTCCTGGATCTGATAATTTTTCTGGTATCTTATTCAACAGCACTGCTGAACAATTAGCATTCATAGTAACGGCCGAGAGTTCTTCCATTTTCTTTCTATTTGAGATTAGATCTTTCAGAAATTTAGCATATCTAGGCATTCCTGAAATTACATCAATGAAAGGAAGATTTACATTTATCTGTTTAAACATATCCAAGAATTTGGATTGCTCAACTTCAAGTCTCTCTTTTCTCATTTTACTCGGGTAAGGAAGTGGTGGTTAGTATAGTTTAACATAAGGTTTTGCCTTAACTGTGTTATCTTCATTAACCTTTTCAACTACCGGTTCTTTTTCCTTATCTTGTTCAGGTTGTGGTTCTTGTGGAGTAGGAATAGCTTCCTCAGAAATTACAGGTATTTCAGGTGGTTTAAGTGTAATACCACTTCTTGTGGTAATAGCTTTAGCTGTTTCATTCCGGGGGTTAGCATTTGTATCACTAGGTAAACTTCCCGGTTTTCTTTCACCTATTAACCTTGCTAGGTTACTTACTTCTTGTTCCAGATTTTGAATAGAAGCTTGTTGATTTCTAAATGCTTGAGCATTTTGTTCATTGGTTTGTTTTTGAGATGTGAAAAACTGTGTTTGAGATTCAACTAGCTTCGTCATCATATCTTCTAAATTCGGCTTTTTATCATCGGTTTGTGGTGGTTTGTTTTGAAAATTAGGTCTTTGCTGATTGTAAGTATTATTGGATACTTGTTGATTACTTGGACCTTGTTGGTTGTTGTATGGAACATTTCGATTATAATTCTGGTTTTGATTGTAGATTGGTCTTGGCGGTTGATAATTATTCTGATAATTATTTCCAGGCCTTTGGTTTATGTATGAAACATTCTCTCTTTGTTCCATTGTTAGTTCAATACTGAGACAATCTTTTGTCAAATGTGGTCCTCCACACTGCTCACAACTAATTCGTATTGAGTGAATATCCTTAGTCATCTTTTCCATTCGTCTCTCGACAGCATCTATCTTTGCGGAAATAGAATCTAAGTCATGGCTAGAATCGGCTCTAGCTGCTTTAGATGATCTAACGATATCTTTTTCTTGGTGCCACTCATGTGAGTGGGAAGCAGTGTTATCAATAATTTTGTAAGCATCAGTTTCTGTTTTCTTCATAATGGAACCACCAGCTGCTATATCTATGTCTTTTCTTGTAATGATGTCGCATCCTTGGTAGAATATTTGTACTATTTGACAGGTATCTAAACCATGTTGCGGACATCCTCTTAATAACTTTCCAAATCTGGTCCACGCCTCATATAGAGTTTCATTTGGCTTCTGTGTGAACGTAACAATTTCTCCTTGAAGTCTTACGGCTTTGGATGCAGGAAAGAATTGTTTAAGAAATTTTTCAACTAAAACGTCCCATGTATCAATCGCCCCTTCAGGTAACGATTCCAACTAATCTTTGGCTTCTCCCTTTAAAGTCCAGGGAAATAACATGAGATATATCTGTTCATCCTCCACTTCTCTTATTTTAAATAGAGTGCAGATTCTATTAAAGGTACGAAGATGTTCATTTGGATCTTCCTTCGGCGCACCACTAAATTGGTATTGATTAGTCACCATGTATAGGATTTGTCCTTTGATTTCATAATCTGGCGCATTAATGTCTGGTTGAGTAATTGCGTGACCTTGGCCAATGCGTTTAGCTCTCATTCGGTCTTCCATACTTAAAGGTTCCAGATTCTCCATGATTGAATTTGTTGAATCTGAATCACTAGAGGATTCTGATTTAATGGATCGTTCCTCAACAATCTCTGTTTGAATGATTGGTGGTTCCGGAGGAAAGATTAATGGTTCAGGATCTATGAATTGTCCTTGAATATTCTCCGAATTCTCAATTGTGAGGTTGGGTTCAAAAAATGGATTATCGAAAATTTGAATTGGAGTACTTGGTCGACTGGATGACGATTCTAAAGAAAAATCAACGGCGACAATATTTGCTAGATGTCTTAATCGAGTTACAGGTGGTGAACGTACAAAAGGTGGTGAACGCTTTGCTCGGTGCATTCACTGAATATCCTATTAGTTTTTAAAAAGAAAGAAAAATTATATAAGTTATCCAATTAATAGACTTTTCTGATTTTGCCCACGTTTCGAATAGCCAAAAGATGCAGCAGAGGGGCAGGATTCGTTTGGTCTCAATATAATTGAGTACTGTTTGGCTCCAATAACCCGGTCCACGTACAAATCCAACTATTACTACGAACCAGAAAATTTTGATGTCTATCAATTTAACCGCTTAAAATAATTTTTCGTTGAAATTTAAGAAATTTAGATAAGAAATAGAAAATTCTATGTCCTAAAAACTAGAATGGCGAGAAATAAGAAAGAAAAAGAGCGCGTCGGTATTAAAATTGGAGAAATAAGAAAGAAAAAGAGTGACTTACAAAACTTTAAAACACTCGACTAACCCAATCTTATTATTATCACTAACTTAAAATTAAAATTGCAAATTGAGATTACTAATTGGAGTGATAATTGATACATAGGTAAAAGGCGTCGAAAAATAAAAATAAGAAAGTAGCGCGTTGAAACTTAAAAAGAAACTAAAAACTAAGAATTAAAAGTTGCGTCTAAAAATATTACAGCTTACAAGTAAAACTATATCCCAAATGGCAATATCTTAAAAAGGTACTAAAATAAAAAAAAAATGGCGTCGTAAAATTCTAAAGCACCTAAATCTTAGTCTAAAGAAAAAGCACTTAAGGGATTTTACGGCAAAGCCTAAAAATCTAGAAATAAAAATAACTATGGCAAATACTATTATTTAAAACTAAAAACGAGCGAAAAATATAAATATTACGCTAAAAACAAATAAAAAGAGACAAAATATAAAAATATACTAAAATTTGTAAAAAGTACAATTTTTATAAAAATATTATTTTTATATTATTTATTTTATAAAACTATTAATTTTATATAAATTAATTAAACTAATTAAAACTAAATAATACAAAATAATAAAATTAAAACTAAATATTATAATAATAATAACCTAGTTAGGGTTTAATTAATAATAATAATAATAATAACCCGTAATTAATGCTGTTTAGGGTTTTACTGTGGCGTGTCAGGTGCTTTCATGCGATCGCATGAAGTTATGCCTTCGTACTCATGCGATCGCATGAGTTAAGGTTTTGGGCCAGGTTACGGGATGCTACAGTACGGGCCGAGAGTTATTATTATTTTTTTTTCTGTTTTATATATTTATATATATGTAAATAAAACTTATATATTTTTTTTTACAAACTAAAATAAAATTAAAGAAACTTTATAAAACTTATATGTTTAACAAACTCTTAAAAATATTTATATTTATATTTTTCTTTTTATATTTTCGAATTTTTAAATGTATTTTTACAAAAGCGTAATTTTAATAAAAGTAGACTTAAAAATTAATAAAAATCTTTTTTTTATATATTAGCGTTGCGCTTCCGGCGTTTTAGCAGAATCGTTCCCCGGCAGCGGCACCAAAAATACTTGATGTGCGTAGAGGCGTATATGAAATAGCTTATATTTTACTAGGAAAAACTATTAAATACGATACAATTTTACACAAGATATTTATTTATTTATAGAATGGATATACCTAAACCTTGCTACAACACTTATAGGCAGTGTACCTAATCGTACAGTAGTGTAGTTTTTAGTAAGTCCGGTTCGTTCCACAGGGAAATCTTTTAAACAAAGCTTAACGCTATATTAGTTTTAATTTATAAAAATACAAATATATATAAGTAATATTATTATTATAAAAGGGGTTTTTTACCGTTTAATGACCGGTTTGTCGATTTTAAAAACTTTAGTCGCAGTTAAAACCTAATGTAAAATATTAAATAAATAAAAGACTTAATTTAAAGCGTAAAGTAAATAACGATAATGAAATTGCGATAAATAAAAGTGCGATAAAATAAAATTGCGATAATTAAAAAATACGATAATTAAAAGTGCAATTAAATATAATGACAATAAATAAAAGTGAGATAATTAAAATTGCAATTAAATATGAAAATAAAGGAATTATGCTTATTTAAACTTCCGTAATCATGATGTTTGACATGTTGATTTTAGTTTTATGCCCATGGGTTAATTGTCCTTTGTCCTGGATTATTTAATATGTCCGTCTGGTTTTTGTCCATAACAGTCCATCAGTCATAAATATAAAGTGCGAGTATCCTCGTCAAATTATCCTTATACCCGAAGTCAAATATTCCAACTAATTGGGGACTTAAACTGTAACAAGGTTTTAATACTTTGTTTAATAATTACACCAGGATATCGACTGCGTGTAACCCAAGGTTTTAATACTTTGTTAACAATTACGCCAAGTGTCCTTGTACATAATTTCACCCTTGTTTTAATAAATCTATTAACTATTAATCCATTCCCGTGTCCGGTTAAATGAACGATTATTCGTACATATAAATATCCCGCCCATCGTGTCTGATCGAGTGTATATGGTTATTTATAGGTACGTCCAATTATAAATCTTTATATTAAAATTAACAAACTATCATTTAGTTAAACAAATATAAAGCCCATTAATAGCCCATAGTCTAATTTCCACAAGTGTTGTTCTTTTGTCCAAACCCCAATTATGGTACAAAGCCCAATTACTCAATTTTAGTATTTAGCCCAACATCATGATTACTTCGTTTTAAATAAGCATAATAATAACTTAGCTACGAGACATTAAATTAACAAGGTTGAACATAACTTTCAATGATTAAAAATAGCGTAGCGTTACACGGACAGAATTTCGACTTACACCCTTACAACATTCGCTAACATACCCTTATTATTAGGATTAAAATTAAAATTAAAATTATAAATATAAATATATATATATATATATATAAGTTTACGTATGAGTGAAGAGAAAAAGATGTGTTAAATGGTGCACCAAAGCTCGAAATTTATAGGCCTGTGAGCTGAAAAAGGGGCTCATGCGATCGCATGAGCTTTGCCCTTCAAGGCCATGCGATCGCATGGCCAGCTGGGGAGGCTCACATGTGTTTGTTTCTTCTGCCGACGGTTTATTAATATATTATATAATATATAAAGAATTATTTAAATATTATATTATATTTATGTGCATAGTTGACTTGTAATTTTTAGTCCGTTGCATCGAGCGTTGAGAGTTGACTCTGGTCCCGGTTCCGGATTTTCGAACGTCCTTGTGTACAATTTAATATCTTGTACTTTGCGTTTCGCTTCTTGTACTCTTGTAATTTCGAGACGTTTCTTATCAATAATTGGAACCTCTTTGATTGTATTTTGTACTTTTGAGCTTTTTGGTTGTTTGCGTCTTCAATTCGTAGAGTCTGTCTTTTGTCTTCACCTTTTATTATTTAAACGAATATTACTTGTAAATAGAATAATTGCAACTAAAAGCTTGTCTTTCTTGAGGGATAATGCTATGAAATATATGTTCGTTTTTAGCATTATCAGTAGCCACATCAGCTTTCAAATTAGGCCACCAATATAGCTCCTTAATATCATGATACATCCTTCCTGAACCAGGATGAATAGAGTACCTAGACTTATGAGCTTCATCTAGAACAAATTTTCGCAAATCACCAAACTTCGGAACCCAAAGACGTCCCGCAGAGTACCTAGTACCATCGGTTCGTACCTCAAACTTCTTACCCATGCCTCTGACCTTCTCGTTTGCAAAATTCTCCTCCTTCAAGGCTTCTTGCTGAGCCGCAAGAATCTGCCTTGCGAGGTTTGTTCGAATTGTCATATTCAAGGCTCTAAATCTACGAGGTTCAACCCTCTCTTTACGACTTAAGGCATCAGCCATAACATTGGCCATTCCTGGATGATAAAGGAATTCGCAATCATAATCGTTCAACAACTCAACCCATCTGCGCTATCTCATATTCAACTGTTCCTGATCAAGGATATGTTGAAGACTTTTGTGATCAGTGTACACTGTACTTTTGAACCCATATAAATGATGTCTCCAAATCTTGAGTGCAAACACAACAACTCCCAACTCTAAATCATGGGTTGTATAATTCTGCTCGTGAATCTTCAACTGACGTGACGCGTAAGCAATCACTTTCTTTCGCTGCATCAAAACACAGCCAAAGCCCTGGCGCGAAGCATCACAATAAACAACAAAATCATCGTTACCCTCGGGCAGTGATAATATCGGAGCGGTAGTCAACTTCTTCTTCAGAGTTTGAAAAGCAGTCTCTTGTTTATCCTTCCACTCATACTTCTTCCCCTTATGTGTTAAAGCAGTCAGAGGTTTCGCTACTCGTGAAAAATCTTGAATGAACCTTCTATAATAGCCTGCCAAACCTAGGAACCGACGAATCTGAGTAGGAGTTTTCAGAATTTTCCACTTCTCAATTGCCTCATTCTTAGCAGGATCGACTTGAATTCCCTTCTTACCAACAACGTGTCCAAGGAATTGAACTTCTTTCAACCAGAAAGCGCACTTAGATAACTTAGCGTACAGCTCTTCCGTCCTCAACAAATCAAGGACCGACTTCAAATGTTCTTCGTGTTCTTGATCACTCTTGGAATAGATAAGAATATCACCGATGAAAACGATAACGAACTTGTCCAGATAAGGTCTACACACACGATTCATGAGGTCCATGAACATAGCAAGTGCATTAGTCAATCCGGAAGGCATAACAAGAAATTCGCAGTGACCATAACGGGTACGTAAAGCGGTTTTCGGAATATCAGTTTCTTTAACTCGCAGTTGGTGATAACCTGAACGAAGATTAATCTTAGAATAAACGGATGAACCTTGAAGTTGATCGAACAGATCATAAATTCTCGGAAGAGGGTAACGGTTCTTACCCGTAAGCTTGTTCAACTCGCGATAATCAATACACAATCGAAATGAAGCACCTTTAATGAACAAAACAGGAGCTCCCCAAGTGGACGAACTGGGACGAATGAAATATAGTTGCAACAATGAAGGAAGAAATGTATGGAGTAGTCACATCGGTGGCATAGATATATATAAAGCAATTCTCTCAAAGGAGATAACGAGGATCATGGACTTCAAAGTAAATTTTCATTACATTTCCGAAAGGAAGACGTACGAAAGGTGTGATATTTCAACAAGAGTGAAATTCCTTGTACAATGAGCGAGGAAATCTAGAATTCATCCATATTCTTAAATTTACGTGCGGATGAAAAGAACGCGAATCATTGGTTATAAAGAATGGCTGACTTCAGGTGTGATGAATCTCCAAAAATAATTTCGTGCACCTCAAAGTATTGAATCCTAGGATTTATGTTTACGAGGGTGTTGCGGTTAATTACGAAAATTGAGAGTAGAAACTCTTCAAGCGGTCTAGGGTAATATCTATTTGTGATACCAACTATAACAACGATTGGGGTAAAAACCCACCCAGCGCCTTTCCTGAGAACAGGGTGACCACTGAACGTACCTCAGAAAGCTGATCTATTGGTCCGCGTTTTGGTCATGTCCAACCATAAGAGAGAAAATTTTATGAGTGCAAAGACTTCCCAACAATTTTATAAAACCGGCATCCAATGTGGTGTAAGAGTTTCTATCAATGAATTTAATGGTAAGTTTCATCCTTAAACAGAGGATGAGAAGAACTGTGATCCAAATACTCTGTAGAGTAATGCGAAAATTTGATAAAATCAATCAAAGGAGTTTTGAAAAAGCTTCAAATGTTTGATATGACAACATAAACGGAACTAAGTTCTTAGTAAATTTAGAAGTATGTACAACGTGTACCATTTTATATAAAACAAATTGACTCAGTCAAACAGCTTAATAAATGAGTGGTTTTAAAATAATTTTGAAGGTATGATTTAGTATATACTAGCCAAAATAGGTAAGGGTAAATTTTTTCATTTGAATCCATACGTACATATATGATTTTATAAATTGTATACATGACAAAATATTTCATTACTTCTATTCGCCCATAAATCTCGTGAGAACCACCCAATTAAACAAATGTGTAAAACTCCCGATGATAAACAGAGTATCTGTATTTCAGAGGTTACAAGTTGAAGTAAGATCGTGGAAGATCGAGTAAAGGACTTGAATCGTCGTGCGACATTTGACCAACAAATGTTACGAGGTCATGAAACTAATGAGTTAAATGTTGTTTTGACTATGATCAGGACATAAGTCCTTGGGCCAAAACTGTTCCCGAGCGAAGTTATTGCTAACAAGCGAGTTATGAAGGATAGGGCATGAGATAGATAATCTGGTTAAAACGAACTTCTCGTATATCAACAAATAAGATAATGAATATTTTCCCAACCCATGTAATACATCAGAATTTCTAAATGAGTAGCGTAAAAATTTTCTTTGACTCGCTTTCTATTCCTCATGTCATAATATTGGGACTTCTTTATGAATTAACGTAATATAATCACGTTGGCCTGACGCCATTATATTTCACTAATTCATAGTTCCATTCCAATAGCACTACATGAGGTCAGGACACGCGATCAACCTCGAGTTTCCACATAATTTCTCTAAAAACGATTTCTTAAACAATGTGCTAAGGATAGCACGAGAGACAAAAACATCAAAAGTAATGAATATGAGTAACGATGACATAAAAATGTCTTCGAAGTACCAAGAATCTCTGAAAGTCAAGAATGACGTTTTTCGGTTCAAAAACCAAAGCACATAGGCACAACGGCACAAAGGCACGTAATATAACAAAAATGTTATATACTTAAACATAATAGCTGACATTGAAATGCCGAGCATTTAGAAGTCAAGAATGACATCTCGCGTAATATAACTCAAACGTTATATACATAACCATAATAGATGACATAGAAATGTCGAGAATTTCAGAAGTCAAGAATGACATCCCTCGGTTTCACTACCTTCTTATAAGGATAAGTTCGCATGAGTCGGAGAATACATTTAAATCGGAATGGGAGTTCCTCCCGGATTCAGAACATAATCGAGATTTATGTATGATTACAATATACATACCAATACGATACAAATAATCACATATAATAATATATTATAGGTCGGGCTGTAGACTAGACTCACTAATGCACCCTATTGACTCGGGAAACGACATCAATGCAGCCTAATTCCCTACAACCAATGCTCTGATACCAACTGAAACGACCCGTCAAAGTACACTTGACGACCATCGTTATTTTGGTCCCACAGCTTGATCATAACTCTATATGAATTTGATAAATAACCTTGCATTCTTTATTTAAAAATGATTTCCTATAAAGGAAACCTTCCAAAAATATGTAAGTTTAGAAAAATCATACATTATTACTTAACCAAAAGTTGACCAAAACAAAGTCAACAACATCCACTATTAAATGTATCAAAATAGAATGCAAGTTAATGTTTAACAAAAGCTGCCATCATAAATATGCAAACTCTCTAAGCACAGCGGTGAAATGTCCCGTTCTTATTGATTAAAAACGTTCCATATTAATTGATTTCGTTGCAAGGTTTTGACCTCTATATGAGACGTTTTTCAAAGACTGCATTCATTTTAAAACAAACCATAACCTTTATTTCATCAATAAAGGTTTAAAAAGCTTTACGTAGATTATCAAATAATGATAATCTAAAATATCCTGTTTACACACGACCATTACATAATGGTTTACAATACAAATATGTTACAACAAAATAAGTTTCTTGAATGCAGTTTTTACACAATATCATACACGCATGGACTCCAAATCTCGTCCTTATTTAAGTATGCGACAGCGGAAGCTCTTAATAATCACCTGAGAATAAACATGCTTAAAACGTCAACAAAAATGTTGGTGAGTTATAGGTTTAACCTATATATATCAAATCATAACAATAGACAACAAGATTTCATATTTCAATACACATCCCATACATAGAGATAAAAATCATTCATATGGTGAACACCTGGTAACCGACATTAACAAGATGCATATATAAGAATATCCCCATCATTCCGGGACACCCTTCGGATATGATATAAATTTTGAAGTATTAAAGCATCCGGTACTTTAGATGGGGTTTGTTAGGCCCAATAGATCTATCTTTAGGATTCGCGTCAATTAGGGTGTCTGTTCCCTAATTCTTAGATTACCAGACTTAATAAAAAGGGGCATATTCGATTTCGATAATTCAACCATAGAATGTAGTTTCACGTACTTGTGTCTATTTTGTAAATCATTTATAAAACCTGCATGTATTCTCATCCCAAAAATATTAGATTTTAAAAGTGGGACTATAACTCACTTTCACAGATTTTTTTACTTCGTCGAGAAGTAAGACTTGGCCACTGTTGATTCACGAACCTATAACAATATATACATATATATTAAAGTATGTTCAAAATATATTTACAACACTTTTAATATATTTTGATGTTTTAAGTTTATTAAGTCAGCTGTCCTCGTTAGTAACCTACAACTAGTTGTCTACAGTTAGATGTACAGAAATAAATCGATAAATATTATCTTGAATCAATCCACGACCCAGTGTATACGTATCTCAGTATTGATCACAACTCAAACTATATATATTTTGGAATCAACCTCAACCCTGTATAGCTAACTCCAACATTCACATATAGAGTGTCTATGGTTGTTCCGAAATATATATAGATGTGTCGACATGATAGGTCGAAACATTGTATACGTGTCTATGGTATCTCAAGATTACATAATATACAATACAAGTTGATTAAGTTATGGTTGGAATAGATTTGTTACCAATTTTCACGTAGCTAAAATGAGAAAAATTATCCAATCTTGTTTTACCCATAACTTCTTCATTTTAAATCCGTTTTGAGTGAATCAAATTGCTATGGTTTAATATTGAACTCTATTTTATGAATCTAAACAGAAAAAGTATAGGTTTATAGTCGGAAAAATAAGTTACAAGTCGTTTTTGTAAAGGTAGTCATTTCAGTCGAAAGAACGACGTCTAGATGACCATTTTAGAAAACATACTTCCACTTTGAGTTTAACCATAATTTTTGGATATAATTTCATGTTCATAATAAAAATCATTTTCTCAGAATAACAACTTTTAAATCAAAGTTTATCATAGTTTTTAATTAACTAACCCAAAACAGCCCGCGGTGTTACTACGACGGCGTAAATCTGGTTTTACGGTGTTTTTCGTGTTTCCAGGTTTTAAATCATTAAGTTAGCATATCATATAGATATAGAACATGTGTTTAGTTAATTTTAAAAGTCAAGTTAGAAGGATTAACTTTTGTTTACGAACAAGTTTAGAATTAACTAAACTATGTTCTAGTGATTACGAGTTTAAACCTTCGAATAAGATAGTTTTATATATATGAATCGAATGATGTTATGAACATCATTACTACCTCAAGTTTAGTAGGTAAACCTACTGGAAGTGACAAGAAATGATCTAGCTTCAAAGGATCTTGGATGGCTTGAAAGTTCTTGAAGTAGGATCATGACACAAAAACAAGTTCAAGTAAGATTTTTACTCGAATTAAGATAGTTTATAGTTATAGAAATTGAATCAAAGTTTGAATATGAATATTACCTTGAATAAGAAAGATAACCTACTGTATATAACAAAGGTTTCTTGATCTTATATGATTACTTGAAATGGATTAGAAAGCTTGGAAGTAAATTAGTAAACTTGAAGGGATTTTTGAAGTGTTCTTGAAGTGTTCTTCCTATGATGATTATAGCTTGATTCTTGAAGTGATTTTTGATGAAGATGATGATTAACTACTGGAAAAATACATTCATAATAGTGTGTGTGTGTTGAGAGAGAATTAGAAAGAGAATTGGAAGTGAAATGGAGTGAATGATGAGTGGTAATTGGTGAGTGGTGAGTGGGGTTAAAAGGAGTTCTAGTTAGTTGACTAGCTCATGGTAGAAGTTAAAATTGATTAGTCATACATGACATAATCAAGAGTGGAATCCCATGCTAGTTCCTATTGGTATATACCCATAGTAAGTACGTTTTGAAGCTGTGTATAATACGGGTAAGAATACGACTAGAATTCTTGATGAAAGAAAAGAATGGGAAAGTAACTGTAACCATTTTCGTTAAGTATGAGTGTTTTGATATATGTCTTGAAGTCTTCCAAAAGTATTTTAATACATCTAAATACACTACATGTATATACATTTTAACTGAGTCGTTAAGTCATCGTTAGTCGTTACATGTAAGTGTTGTTTTGAAACCTTTAAGTTAACGATCTCAATTAATGTTGTTAACCCATTGTTTATTATATCTAATGAGATGTTAAATTATTATATTATCATGATATTATGATATATTAATATATCTTAATATGATATATATACATTTAAATGTCGTTACAACGATAATCGTTACATATATGTCTCGTTTCGAAATCCTTAAGTTAGTAGTCTTGTTTATATGTATATAACTCATTGTTAATATACTTATGGAGATACTTACTTATCATAATCTCATGTTAACCATATGTATATCCATATATATATCGTCATGTCGTTTTTACAAGTTTTAACGTTCGTGAATCGCCGGTCAACTTGGGTGGTCAATTGTCTATATGAAACATATTTCAATTAATCAAGTCTTAACAAGTTTGATTGCTTAACATGTTGGAAACATTTAATCATGTAAATATCAATCTCAATTAATATATATAAACATGGAAAAGTTCGGGTCACTACAGTACCTACCCGTTAAATAAATTTCGTCCCGAAATTTTAAGCTGTTGAAGGTGTTGACGAATCTTCTGGAAATAGATGCGGGTATTTCTTCTTCATCTGATCTTCACGCTCCCAGGTGAACTCGGGTCCTCTACGAGCATTCCATCGAACCTTAACAATTAGTATCTTCTTTTGCTTAAGTCTTTTAACCTCACGATCCATTATTTCGACGGGTTCTTCGATGAATTGAAGTTTTTCGTTGATTTGGATTTCATCTAACGGAATAGTGAGATCTTCTTTAGCAAAACATTTCTTCAAATTCGAGACGTGGAAAGTGTTATGTACAGCCGCGAGTTGTTGAGGTAACTCAAGTCGGTAAGCTACTGGTCCGACACGATCAATAATCTTGAATGGTCCAATATACCTTGGATTTAATTTCCCTCGTTTACCAAATCTAACAACGCCTTTCCAAGGTGCAACTTTAAGCATGACCATCTCTCCAATTTCAAATTCTATATCTTTTCTTTTAATGTCAGCGTAGCTCTTTTGTCGACTTTGGGCGGTTTTCAACCGTTGTTGAATTTGGATGATCTTCTCGGTAGTTTCTTGTATAATCTCCGGACCCGTAATTTATCTATCCCCCACTTCACTCCAACAAATCGGAGACCTGCACTTTCTACCATAAAGTGCTTCAAACGGCGCCATCTCAATGCTTGAATGGTAGCTGTTGTTGTAGGAAAATTCTGTTAACGGTAGATGTCGATCCCAACTGTTTCCGAAATCAATAACACATGCTCGTAGCATGTCTTCAAGTGTTTGTATCGTCCTTTCGCTCTGCCCATCAGTTTGTGGATGATAGGCAGTACTCATGTCTAGACGAGTTCCTAATGCTTGCTGTAATGTCTGCCAGAATCTTGAAATAAATCTACCATCCCTATCAGAGATAATAGAGATTGGTATTCCATGTCTGGAGATGACTTCCTTCAAATACAGTCGTGCTAACTTCTCCATCTTGTCATCTTCTCTTATTGGCAGGAAGTGTGCTGATTTGGTGAGACGATCAACTATTACCCAAATAGTATCAAAACCAATTGCAGTCCTTGTCAATTTAGTGATGAAATCCATGGTAATATTTTCCCATTTCCATTCTGGGATTTCGGGTTGTTGAAGTAGACCTGATGGTTTCTGATGCTCAGCTTTGACCTTAGAACACGTCAAACATTCTCCTACATATTTAGTAACATCGGCTTTCATACCCGGCCACCAAAAATGTTTCTTGAGATCCTTGTACATCTTCCCCGTTCCAGGATGTATTGAGTATCTGGTTTTATGAGCTTCTCTAAGTACCATTTCTCTCATATCTCCAAATTTTGGTACCCAAATCCTTTCATCCCTATACCGGGTTCTGTCTTCCCGAATATTAAGATGCTTCTCCGATCCTTTGGGTATTTCATCCTTTAAATTTCCCTCTTTTAAAACTCCTTGTTGTGCCTCCTTTATTTGAGTAGTAATGTTATTATGAATCATTATATTCATAGATTTTACTCGAATGGATTCTCTGTCCTTCCTGCTCAAGGCATCGGCTATCACATTTGCCTTCCCCGGATGGTAACGAATCTCAAAGTCGTAATCATTCAATAATTCAATCCACCTACGCTGCCTCATATTCAGTTGTTTCTGATTAAATATGTGTTGAAGACTTTTGTGGTCGGTATATATAATACTTTTGACCCCATATAAGTAGTGCCTCCAAGTCTTTAATGCAAAAACAACCGCGCCTAATTCCAAATCATGCGTCGTATAATTTTGTTCATGAATCTTCAATTGTCTAGACGCATAAGCAATCACCTTCGTTCGTTGCATTAATACACAACCGAGACCTTGCTTTGATGCATCACAATAAATCACAAAATCATCATTCCCTTCAGGCAATGACAATATAGGTGCCGTAGTTAGCTTTTTCTTCAATAACTGAAACGCTTTCTCTTGTTCATCATTCCATTCAAATTTCTTCCCTTTATGCATTAATGCAGTCAAGGGTTTTGCTATTCTGGAAAATTCTTGTATGAACCTTCTGTAGTAACCAGCTAGTCCTAAAAACTGGCGTATGTGTTTCGGAGTTTTCGGGGTTTCCCACTTTTCAACAGTTTCTATCTTTGCCGGATCCACCTTAATACCTTCTTTGTTCACTATGTGACCGAGGAATTGAACTTCTTCCAACCAAAATGCACACTTTGAAAACTTATCATACAATTCTTCCTTCCTCAATACTTCTAACACCTTTCTCAAATGTTCACCGTGTTCTTGGTCATTCTTTGAGTAAATAAGTATGTCAACAATGAAAACAATGACAAACTTGTCAAGGTATGGTCCACACACTCGGTTCATAATGTCCATGAACACAGCTGGTGCATTAGTTAAACCAAATGGCATGACCATAAACTCGTAATGACCGTAACGTGTTCTGAAAGCAGTCTTTGGAATATCATCTTCTTTCACCCGCATTTGATGATACCTGGAACGTAAATCGATCTTCGAATAAACCGACGAGCCTTGTAGTTGATCAAATAAGTCGTCGATTCTCGGTAGTGGGTAGCGGTTCTTGATGGTAAGTTTGTTCAACTCTCGGTAGTCGATACACAACTGAATGTACCATCTTTCTTCTTGACAAACAAAACAGGAGCTCCCCACGGTGATGTGCTTGGTCGAATGAAACCACGCTCTAAAAGTTCTTGTAATTGGCTTTGCAGTTCTTTCATCTCGCTGGGTGTGAGTCTGTAAGGAGCACGAGCTATTGGTGCAGCTCCTGGTACAAGATCTATTTGAAATTCAACGGATCGATGTGGGGGTAATCCCGGTAATTCTTTCAGAAATACATCGGGAAATTCTTTTGCAATGGGAACATCATTGATGCTCTTTTCTTCAGTTTGTACTTTCTCGATGTGTGCTAGAACAGCATAGCAACCTTTTCTTATTAGTTTTTGTGCCTTCAAATTACTAATAAGATGTAGCTTCGTGTTGCCCTTTTTTCCGTACACCATTAAGGGTTTTCCTTTTTCTCGTATAATGCGAATTACATTTTTGTAACAAACGATCTCTGCTTTCACTTCTTTCAACCAGTCCATACCGATTATCACATCAAAACTCCCTAACTCTACTGGTATCAAATCAATCTTAAATGTTTCGCTAACCAGTTTAATTTCTCGATTCCGACATATATTATCTGCTGAAATTAATTTACCATTTGCTAATTCAAGTAAAAATTTACTATCCAAAGGCGTCAATGGACAACTTAATTTAGCACAAAAATCTCTACTCATATAGCTTCTATCCGCACCCGAATCAAATAAAACGTAAGCAGATTTATTGTCAATAAGAAATGTACCCGTAACAAGCTCCGGGTCTTCTTGTGCCTCTGCCGCATTAATATTGAAAACTCTTCCGCGGCCTTGTCCATTCGTGTTCTCCTGGTTCGGGCAATTTCTAATAATGTGGCCCGGTTTTCCACATTTATAACAAAATACATTGGCATAACTTGCTCCGACACTACTTGCTCCGCCATTACTCGTTCCGACACCATTTGTTCCTTTCATTCTATTAACCCCTGGTCCGTAGATCTCACACTTCGCCGCGCTATGACCATTTCTTTTACACTTGTTGCAAAATTTGGTGCAGAACCCCGAGTGATACTTTTCACACCTTTGGCATAGCTGCTTCTGATTGTTGTTGTTGTTGCGGTTATTATTGTTGTTGGGATGATTGTTGTAGTTGCTGTTGTTGTTGTTGTTGTTGTTGTTGGGCCGTTTGTTGTAGTTGCGATTGATGTTGCGATTGTTGGGATAATTGTTGCGATTATTGTTGTAATTGCTGTTGTTATTGTATTGGTGATTCTTATCACCGTTTTCCTCCCACTTTCTTTTGACTTGCTTCACATTGACCTCTTCAGCAGTCTGTTCTTTAATTCTTTCTTCAATCTGGTTCACTAGTTTGTGAGCCATTCTACATGCCTGTTGTATGGAGGCGGGCTCGTGTGAACTTATATCTTTTTGGATTCTTTTCGGTAATCCTTTCACAAACGCGTCGATCTTCTCTTCCTCATCTTCGAATGCTCCCGGACACAATAGGTACAATTCTGTGAATCGTCTTTCGTACGTGGTAATATCAAATCCTTGGGTTCGTAACCCTCTAAGTTCTGTCTTGAGCTTATTGACCTCGGTTCTGGGACGGTACTTCTCGTTCATCAAGTGCTTGAATGCTGACCACGGTAGTGCGTACGCATCGTCTTGTCCCACTTGCTCTAGATAGGTATTCCACCATGTTAACGCAGAACCTGTGAAGGTATGCGTAGCGTACTTTACTTTGTCTTCTTCAGTACACTTACTTATGACAAACACCGATTCGACCTTCTCGGTCCACCGTTTCAATCCGATCGGTCCTTCGGTTCCATCAAATTCCAAAGGTTTGCAGGCAGTGAATTCTTTGTAGGTGCATCCTACACGATTTCCTATACTGCTAGATCCAAGGTTATTGTTGGTATGTAGCGCAGCCTGTACTGCGGCTATGTTTGAAGCTAGAAAAGTACGGAATTCCTCTTCATTCATATTCACGGTGTGTCGAGTAGTCGGTGCCATTTCCTTCAAAATAGTCAAATGGAACAAGTTAATCATACAGAATATTAAGAGTAGTTAATAGTATTTCGTAGCATAATATGAACTCATTTATAAAAGCTTTTTCTTCATATTAGCGTTTTATAAGTTTAAATTCGGGTAGTACCTACCTGTTAAGTTCATACTTAGTAGCTAATATACAATTCAACTACTACAATTCTATATGAAAAACTGATTATAATAATATTTCGCGTTCAAACTTTTATACAATATTTTACAAACTTACAATACCGCTTATTTTACATAAAGCATGAAATATAGCACAAAATAACTTTGATACAAGATAGTTGCGAAGATAATTCTAGCTAGTACACAAGTCATTCAGCAAAGGCAATAAAGACACGTAATTCATACGTCCATTATTAGGTGAGTCCGGTTCCTCTTCGGGAACTTGTGAATCAGTTCACGAATCATTCCAATTTACATTTGACTCTTCATTATTATTAGGTGAGTCAATGGGACTTGTTCTAGAGGTAGACATCTATCACATAATATCAAACGCATTAAGAGATTAATATATCACATAATATTCACATGTTAAAAATATATAGTTTCCAACAAAATTTGTTAAGCAATCATTTTTCAAGTAAACACGGTCGAAGTCCAGACTCACTAATGCATCCTAACAAACTCGATAAGACACACTAATGCAAAATTCTGGTTCTCTAAGACCAACGCTCTGATACCAACTGAAATGTCCCGTTCTTATTGATTAAAAACGTTCCATATTAATTGATTTCGTTGCGAGGTTTTGACCTCTATATGAGACGTTTTTCAAAGACTGCATTCATTTTAAAACAAACCATAACCTTTATTTCATCAATAAAGGTTTAAAAAGCTTTACGTAGATTATCAAATAATGATAATCTAAAATATCCTGTTTACACACGACCATTACATAATGGTTTACAATACAAATATGTTACAACAAAATAAGTTTCTTGAATGCAGTTTTTACACAATATCATACAAGCATGGACTCCAAATCTCGTCCTTATTTAAGTATACGACAGCGGAAGCTCTTAATAATCACCTGAGAATAAACATGCTTAAAACGTCAACAAAAATGTTGGTGAGTTATAGGTTTAACCTATATATATCAAATCGTAACAATAGACCACAAGATTTCATATTTCAATACACATCCCATACATAGAGATAAAAATCATTCATATGGTGAACACCTGGTAACCGACATTAACAAGATGCATATATAAGAATATCCCCATCATTCCGGGACACCCTTCGGATATGATATAAATTTCGAAGTACTAAAGCATCCGGTACTTTGGATGGGGTTTGTTAGGCCCAATAGATCTATCTTTAGGATTCGCGTCAATTAGGGTGTCTGTTCCCTAATTCTTAGATTACCAGACTTAATAAAAAGGGGCATATTCGATTTCGATAATTCAACCATAGAATGTAGTTTCACGTACTTGTGTCTATTTTGTAAATCATTTATAAAACCTGCATGTATTCTCATCCCAAAAATATTAGATTTTAAAAGTGGGACTATAACTCACTTTCACAGATTTTTTTACTTCGTCGAGAAGTAAGACTTGGCCACTATTGATTCACGAACCTATAACAATATATACATATATATTAAAGTATGTTCAAAATATATTTACAACACTTTTAATATATTTTGATGTTTTAAGTTTATTAAGTCAGCTGTCCTCGTTAGTAACCTACAACTAGTTGTCCACAATTAGATGTACAGAAATAAATCGATAAATATTATCTTGAATCAATCCACGACCCAGTATATACGTATCTCAGTATTGATCACAACTCAAACTATATATATTTTGGAATCAACCTCAACCCTGTATAGCTAACTCCAACATTCACATATAGAGTGTCTATGGTTGTTCCGAAATATATATAGATGTGTCGACATGATAGGTCGAAACATTGTATACGTGTCTATGGTATCTCAAGATTACATAATATATAATACAAGTTGATTAAGTTATGGTTGGAATAGATTTGTTACCAATTTTCACGTAGCTAAAATGAGAAAAATTATCCAATCTTGTTTTACCCATAACTTCTTCATTTTAAATCCGTTTTGAGTGAATCAAATTGCTATGGTTTCATATTGAACTCTATTTTATGAATCTAAACATAAAAAGTATAGGTTTATGGTCGGAAAAATAAGTTACAAGTCATTTTTGTAAAGGTAGTCATTTCAGTCGAAAGAACGACGTCTAGATGACCATTTTAGAAAACATACTTCCATTTTGAGTTTAACCATAATTTTTGGATATAGTTTCATGTTCATAATAAAAATCATTTTCTCAGAATAACAACTTTTAAATCAAAGTTTATCATAGTTTTTAATTAACTAACCCAAAACAGCCCGCGGTGTTGCTACGACGGCGTAAATCTGGTTTTACGGTGTTTTTCGTGTTTCCAGGTTTTAAATCATTAAGTTAGCATATCATATAGATATAGAACATGTGTTTAGTTAATTTTAAAAGTCAAGTTAGAAGGATTAACTTTTGTTTACGAACAAGTTTAGAATTAACTAAACTATGTTCTAGTGATTACGAGTTTAAACCTTCGAATAAGATAGTTTTATATATATGAATCGAATGATGTTATGAACATCATTACTACCTCAAGTTTAGTTGGTAAACCTAATGGAAGTGACAAGAAATGATCTAGCTTCAAAGGATCTTGGATGGCTTGAAAGTTCTTGAAGTAGGATCATGACACAAAAACAAGTTCAAGTAAGATTTTTACTCGAATTAAGATAGTTTATAGTTATAGAAATTGAATCAAAGTTTGAATATGAATATTACCTTGAATAAGAAAGATAACCTACTGTATATAACAAAGGTTTCTTGATCTTAGATGATTACTTGGAATGGATTAGAAAGCTTGGAAGTAAATTAGTAAACTTGAAGGGATTTTTGAAGTGTTCTTGAAGTGTTCTTCCTATGATGATTATAGCTTGATTCTTGAAGTGATTTTTGATGAAGATGATGATTAACTACTGGAAAAATACGTTCATAATAGTGTGTGTGTGTGTTGAGAGAGAATTAGAAAGAGAATTGGAAGTGAAATGGAGTGAATAATGAGTGGTAATTGGTGAGTGGTGAGTGAGGTTAAAAGGAGTTCTAGTTAGTTGACTAGCTCATGGTAGAAGTTAAAATTGATTAGTCATACATGACATAATCAAGAGTGGAATCCCATGCTAGTTCCTATTGGTATATACCCATAGTAAGTACGTTTTGAAGCCGTGTATAATACGGGTAAGAATACGACTAGAATTCTTGATGAAAGAAAAGAATGGGAAAGTAACTGTAACCATTTTCGTTAAGTATGAGTGTTTTGATATATGTCTTGAAGTCTTCCAAAAGTATTTTAATACATCTAAATACACTACATGTATATACATTTTAACTGAGTCGTTAAGTCATCGTTAGTCGTTACATGTAAGTGTTGTTTTGAAACCTTTAAGTTAACGATCTCAATTAATGTTGTTAACCCATTGTTTATTATATCTAATGAGATGTTAAATTATTATATTATCATGATATTATGATATATTAATATATCTTAATATGATATATATACATTTAAATGTCGTTACAACGATAATCGTTACATATATGTCTCGTTTCGAAATCCTTAAGTTAGTAGTCTTGTTTATATGTATATAACTCATTGTTAATATACTTATGGAGATACTTACTTATCATGATCTCATGTTAACCATATGTATATCCATATATATATCGTCATGTCGTTTTTACAAGTTTTAACGTTCGTGAATCGCCGGTCAACTTGGGTGGTCAATTGTCTATATGAAACATATTTCAATTAATCAAGTATTAACAAGTTTGATTGCTTAACATGTTGGAAACATTTAATCATGTAAATATCAATCTCAATTAATATATATAAACATGGAAAAGTTCGGGTCACTACAAGCAGAAGCAATCAATCATGAACCTGAGAATAAAACATGCGAGTAACTGTCAACAAAAATGTTGAGTGAATTATAGGTTTAATATTGCAAACAATATTTAAAGTTAAACCATAAAAATTTATGCTTGAAAACATAAAAACTCCTTTTTGGACTACAAAATTATATGCTAGAAAACATATAATAAAACATTATTTCATTTTCCGTGAGCCACCTGGTAACCACTTAACCATTTATTTACCCTTGCCAAACACAATAAATAATATACACCGAACAAGTGTATCTACAACTAAATACGAAGTACTAAACATTCCGATTATAAATTGCTAGCGCGACACGACCATTACATAATGGTTTACAATAAGAATATATTACATCAAAAATAAGTTTCTTGAATGCAGTTTTTACATAATATCATACAAGCATGGACTCCAAATCTTGTCTTTATTTTAGTATGCAACAGCGGAAGCTCTTAATAATCACCTGAGAATAAATATGCTTAAAACGTCAACAAAAATGTTGGTGAGTTATAGGTTTAACCTATATATTATCAAATCATAATAATAGACCACAAGATTTCATATTTCAATATACATCCCATACATAGAGGTAAAAATCATTCATACGGTGAACACCTGGTAACCGACATTAACAAGATACATATAAGAATACCCCCTATCATTCCGGGAAATCCTTCGGACATGATAAAAATGAATTCGAAGTACTAAAGCATCCGGTACTTTGGATGGGGTTCGTTAGGCCCTATAGATCTATCTTTAGGATTCGCGTCAATTAGTAGATCGGTTTACTAATTCTTAGGTTACCAAGCAAAAGGGGCATATTCGGCTTCGATCATTCACCCATATAATGTAGTTTCATTTACTTGTGTCTATTTCGTAAAACATTTATAAAACTGCATGTATTCTCATCCCAAAAAAATTAGATTTTAAAAGTGGGACTATAACCCACTTTCACAGATTTTTACTTCGTCGGAAAGTAAGACTTGACCACTGGTCGATTCACGAACCTATAACAAATATGTACATATATATCAAAGTATGTTCAAAATATATTTACAACACTTTTAATACATTTTGATGTTTTAAGTTTATTAAGTCAGCTGTCCTCGTTAGTAACCTACAACTAGTTGTCTATAGTTAAATGTACAGAAATAAATTGATATATATATTATCTTGAATCAATCCACGACCCATTGTATACACGTTTCAGGCTAGATCACAACTCAAAGTATATATATTTTTGGAATCAACCTCAACACTGTATAGCTAACTCCAACATTACTGCATATAGAGTGTCTATGGTTGTTCCAAATAATATATATACATGGGTCGATATGATATGTCAAAACATTTGCATACGTGTCTATGGTATCCCAAGATTACATAATATATTAGAATACATGTAATACAATATGAGTTAGCTAGGATATGATTTGTATAGAATTGTTACAATATTTCCCGTAGCTACAACAATCAAAAAATATCTAATCTTGTTTTACCCATAACTTCTTCGTTTTAAATCCGTTTTGAGTGAATCAAATTGCTATGGTTTCATATTGAACTCTATTTTATGAATCTAAACATAAAAAATATAGGTTTATAGTCGGACATATAAGTTACAAGTCGTTTTTGTAAGAGATAGTCATTTCAGTCGAAAGAACGACGTCTTGATGACCATTTTGAAAAACATACTTCCACTTTGAGTTTAACCATGATTTTTGGATATAGTTTCATGTTCATAAGAAAAATCATTTTCCCAGAATAACAACTTTTAAATCAAAGTTTATCATAGTTTTTAATTATCAAACCCAAAACAGCCCGCGGTGTTACTACGACGGCGTATGTCCGGTTTTACTGTGTTTTTCGTGTTTTCAGGTTTTAAAACATTAAGTTAGCATATCATATAGACATAGAACATATGTTTAGTTGATTTTAAAACTCAAGTTAGAAAGATTAACTTTTGTTTGCGAACAAGTTTAGAATTAACTAAACTATGTTCTAGTGATTTCAAGTTTAAACCTTCGAATAAGGTAGTTTTATATATATATGAATCGAATGATGTTATGAACATCATTACTACCTCAGGTTTTGTGGATAAACCTACTGGAAATGAGAAAAATAGATCTAGCTTTAAAGGATCCTTGGATGGCTTGAAAGTTCTTGAAGCAGAATCATGACACGAAAACAAGTTCAAGTAAGATTTCCACTCAAAATAAGATTGTTATTGTAGTGACCCGAACTTTTCCATGTTTATATATATTAATTGAGATTGATATTTACATGATTAAATGTTTCCAACATGTTAAGCAATCAAACTTGTTAAGACTTGATTAATTGAAATATGTTTCATATAGACAATTGACCACCCAAGTTGATCGGTGATTCACGAACGTTAAAACTTGTAAAAACTATATGATGACATATATATGGATATATATATATAGTTAACATGATACTATGATAAGAAAACATATCATAAAGTATATTAACAATGAACTACATATGTAAAAACAAGACTACTAACTTAATGATTTTTAAACGAGACATATATGTAACGATTATCGTTGTAAAGACATTTAATGTATATATATCATATTAAGAGATATTCATACATGATAATATCATGATAATATAATAATTTAAAATCTCATTTGATATTATAAACATTGGGTTAACAACATTTAACAAGATCGTTAACCTAAAGGTTTCAAAACAACACTTACATGTAACGACTAACGATGACTTAACGACTCAGTTAAAATGTATATACATGTAGTGTTTTAATATGTATTTATACACTTTTGAAAGACTTCAATACACTTATCAAAATACTTCTACTTAACAAAAATGCTTACAATTACATCCTCGTTCAGTTTCATCAACAATTCTACTCGTATGCACCCGTATTCGTACTCGTACAATACACAGCTTTTAGATGTATGTACTATTGGTATATACACTCCAATGATCAGCTCTTAGCAGCCCATGTGAGTCACCTAACATATGTGGGAACCATCATTTGGCAACTAGCATGAAATATCTCATAAAATTACAAAAATATGAGTAATCATTCATGACTTATTTACATGAAAACAAAATTACATATCCTTTATATCTAATCCATACACCAACGACCAAAAACACCTACAAACACTTTAATTCTTCAATTTTCTTCATCTAATTGATCTCTCTCAAGTTCTATCTTCAAGTTCTAAGTGTTCTTCATAAATTCCAAAAGTTCTAGTTTCATAAAATCAAGAATACTTTCAAGTTTGCTAGCTCACTTCCAATCTTGTAAGGTGATCATCCAACCTCAAAAAATCTTTGTTTCTTACATTAGGTTATCATTCTAATACAAGGTAATAATCATATTCAAACTTTGGTTCAATTTCTATAACTATAACAATCTTATTTCAAGTGATGATCTTACTTGAACTTGTTTTCGTGTCATTATTCTGCTTCAAGAACTTCGAGCCATCCAAGGATCCATTGAAGCTAGATCCATTTTTCTCTTTTCCAGTAGGTTTATCCAAGGAAATTAAGTGGTAATGATGTTCATAACATCATTCGATTCATACATATAAAGCTATCTTATTCGAAGGTTTAAACTTGTAATCACTAGAACATAGTTTAGTTAATTCTAAACTTGTTCGCAAACAAAAGTTAATCCTTCTAACTTGAATTTTAAAATCAACTAAACACATGTTCTATATCTATATGATATGCTAACTTAATGATTTAAAACCTGGAAACACGAAAAACACCGTAAAACCGGATTTACGCCGTCGTAGTAACACCGCGGGCTGTTTTGGGTTAGTTAATTAAAAACTATGATAAACTTTGATTTAAAAGTTGTTATTCTGAGAAAATTATTTTTATTATGAACATGAAACTATATCCAAAAATTATGGTTAAATTCAAAGTGGAAGTATGTTTTCTAAAATGGTCATCTAGACGTCGTTCTTTCGACTGAAATGACTACCTTTACAAAAACGACTTGTAACTTATTTTTCCGACTATAAACCTATACTTTTATGTTTAGATTCATAAAATAGAGTTCAATATGAAACCATAGCAATTTGATTCACTCAAAACGGATTTAAAATGAAGAAGTTATGGGTAAAACAAGATTGGATAATTTTTCTCATTTTAGCTACGTGAAAATTGGTAAC
Organism: Rutidosis leptorrhynchoides; assembly: GCF_046630445.1. Classification (NCBI taxonomy): domain Eukaryota; kingdom Viridiplantae; phylum Streptophyta; class Magnoliopsida; order Asterales; family Asteraceae; genus Rutidosis; species Rutidosis leptorrhynchoides. The sequence goes on from NC_092337.1 coordinate 67,835,484, forward strand.
AAATCTATTCCAACCATAACTTAATCAACTTGTATTGTATATTATGTAATCTTGAGATACCATAGACACGTATACAATATTTCGACCTATCATGTCGACACATCTATATATATTTCGGAACAACCATAGACACTCTATATGTGAATGTTGGAGTTAGCTATACAGGGTTGAGGTTGATTCCAAAATATATATAGTTTGAGTTGTGATCAATACTGAGATACGTATACACTGGGTCGTGGATTGATTCAAGATAATATTTATCGATTTATTTCTGTACATCTAACTGTGGACAACTAGTTGTAGGTTACTAACGAGGACAGCTGACTTAATAAACTTAAAACATCAAAATATATTAAAAGTGTTGTAAATATATTTTGAACATACTTTGATATATATGTATATATTGTTATAAGTTCGTGAATCAACCAGTGGCCAAGTCTTACTTCCCGACGAAGTAAAAATCTGTGAAAGTGAGTTATAGTCCCACTTTTAAAATCTAATATTTTTGGGATGAGAATACATGCAGGTTTTATAAATAATTTACAAAATAGACACAAGTACGTGAAACTACATTCTATGGTTGAATTATCGAAATCGAATATGCCCCTTTTTATTAAGTCTGGTAATCTAAGAATTAGGGAACAGACACCCTAATTGACGCGAATCCTAAAGATAGATCTATTGGGCCTAACAAACCCCATCCAAAGTACCGGATGCTTTAGTACTTCGAAATTTATATCATATCCGAAGGGTGTCCCGGAATGATGGGGATATTCTTATATATGCATCTTGTTATTGTCGGTTACCAGGTGTTCACCATATGAATGATTTTTATCTCTATGTATGGGATGTGTATTGAAATATGAAATCTTGTGGTCTATTGTTACGATTTGATATATATAGGTTAAACCTATAACTCACCAACATTTTTGTTGACGTTTTAAGCATGTTTATTCTCAGGTGATTATTAAGAGCTTCCGCTGTCGCATACTTAAATAAGGACGAGATTTGGAGTCCATGCTTGTATGATATTGTGTAAAAACTGCATTCAAGAAACTTATTTTGTTGTAACATATTTGTATTGTAAACCATTATGTAATGGTCGTGTGTAAACAGGATATTTTAGATTATCATTATTTGATAATCTACGTAAAGCTTTTTAAACCTTTATTGATGAAATAAAGGTTATGGTTTGTTTTAAAATGAATGCAGTCTTTGAAAAACGTCTCATATAGAGGTCAAAACCTCGCAACGAAATCAATTAATATGGAACGTTTTTAATCAATAAGAACGGGACATTTCAGTTGGTATCCGAGCGTTGGTCTTAGAGAACCAGAAAATTTGCATTAGTGTGTCTTATCGAGTTTGTTAGGATGCATTAGTGAGTCTGGACTTCGACCGTGTTTTCTTTAAAAATGATTGCTTAACATTTTTGTTGGAAACTATATATTTTTAACATATGAATATTATATGATATATTAATCTCTTAACGTGTTTGATATTATGTGATAGATGTCTACCTCTAGAACAAGTCCCATTGACTCACCTAATAATAATGAAGAGTCAAATGTAAATTGGAATGATTTGTGGACTGATTCACAAGTTCCCGAAGAGGAACCGGAAGAAGAGTCGGAACCGGAAGAAGAATCGGAACCGGAAGAAGAATCGGAACCGGATAAAGAAATAGAACCGGTGGGGGAAATAATAAAACGGTTAAGTAAAAGAAAATCCTCAACCAACCGACCAAAGTTAATTATGGTCAATGGTGTTTCCGCCAAGGAAGCAAAATATTGGGAGGATTACCAATTCTCCGATGAATCGGATTCCGACGAGAATTCCGATGATGTTATAGAAATTACCCCAACTGAATTTAAAAAGGCAAAAGAAAATAATAAGAGAAAGGGCATAAAAATAGAGAAATCTAATTCCAACCCCGATGAACTTTATATGTATCGTCAACCCCCGAAGTCCTTAAGTTGTAACAATGACCCGGGAACCTCTAAACCACCAGGTTTTTCTAAACCAATGTGGATACCGACGGCTCATATTAGGGGAAAATCATATATCCCTAGAAACTTGGCAAAACGAACCAAAACCGAAGAAGAAGAAACAAGCGAGTCGGAATAAGATAGTTGTATTCATGTGGTGTAATATATGTAATATAGTGTGCTTATGCTTTATGATATATGTAAAAATTGCTTGTATTAATAAGTATTTTTTTTATGAATCTAACTCTTGTCTATTTTACAGTATAAAAACGCAAAATGGATAGACAACCCAATATTTTAAGAGACCTACCCGGAGACATGATTGATGAAATCTTGTCTAGAGTCGGTCAGAATTCCTCGGCACAACTATTTAAGGCGAGATCAGTTTGTAAGACATTCGAAGAACGTTCCAAGAATGTCTTGGTTTATAAGAGACTTTCGTTTGAAAGATGGGGGATATCACATTGGGAAACCCATAAGTTACGATGTGTTTACTTTGACGCATATATTGCGGGGAACCCAAATGCTATTTTACGCAACGGGTTAAGAAATTATTTTGACTCAATGTATCCGAATATAGGACTTCATGATTTAGAAAAAGCGGCTAACATGCAACATAAAGAAGCATGCTATGCTTATGGGTTAGTAATGTTCGCTTCTCACCAAAGTGAGAAAAAGAACATCGGGCTACAGCTATTAAACAAAACGTTCCCACAAGTGACGGAGTCGGTAATTGGGGTAAGAAATGAGGTTTTTAGATTGTTACGGGACTGTTGGACATTACGTAACCCTCGTCCCTTTGACGACGTTACAACACGCTGTCTTATCAACGGCCATAACGGTTATGTTGCACAAGACCAAGGATGGGAAGTAGTCCTAGTAAAAGCAGAATGCATGACTTGTTTCTGGACGTATGAATTACGTGTCTTTATTGCCTTTGCTGAACGACTTGTGTACTAGCTAGAATTATCTTCACAACTATCTTGTATCAAAGTTATTGTGTGCTATATTTCATGCTTTATGTAAAATAAGCGGTATTGTAAGTTTGTAAAATATTGTATAAAAGTTTGAACGTGAAATATTATTATAATCAGTTTTTCATATAGAATTGTAGTAGTTGAATTGTATATTAGCTACTAAGTATGAACTTAACGGGTAGGTACTACCCGAATTTAAACTTATAAAATGCTAATATGAAGAAAAAGCTTTTATAAATGAGTTCATATTATGCTACGAAATACTATTAACTACTCTTAATATTCTGTATGATTAACTTGTTCCATTTGACTATTTTGAAGGAAATGGCACCGACTACTCGACACACCGTGAATATGAATGAAGAGGAATTCCGTACTTTTCTAGCTTCAAACATAGCCGCAGTACAGGTTGCGCTACATACCAACAATAACCTTGGATCTAGCAGTACAGGAAATCGTGTAGGATGCACCTACAAAGAATTCACTGCCTGCAAACCTTTGGAATTTGATGGAACCGAAGGACCGATCGGATTGAAACGGTGGACCGAGAAGGTTGAATCGGTGTTTGCCATAAGTAAGTGTACTGAAGAGGACAAAGTGAAGTACGCTACGCATACCTTCATAGGTTCTGCGTTAACATGGTGGAATACCTATCTAGAGCAAGTGGGACAAGACGATGCGTACGCACTACCGTGGTCAGCATTCAAGCACTTGATGAACGAGAAGTACCGTCCCAGAACCGAGGTCAATAAGCTCAAGACAGAACTTAGAGGGTTACGAACCCAAGGATTTGATATTACCACGTACGAAAGACGATTCACAGAATTGTGCCTATTGTGTCCGGGAGCATTCGAAGATGAGGAAGAGAAGATCGACGCGTTTGTGAAAGGATTACCGGAAAGAATCCAAGAAGATATAAGTTCACACGAGCCCGCCTCCATACAACAGGCATGTAGAATGGCTCACAAACTAGTGAACCAGATTGAAGAAAGAATTAAAGAACAGACTGCTGAAGAGGCCAATGTGAAGCAAGTCAAAAGAAAGTGGGAGGAAAACGGTGATAAGAATCACCAGTACAACAACAACAGCAATTACAACAATAATCGCAACAATTATCCCAACAATCGCAACATCAATCGCAACTACAACAAACGGCCCAACAACAACAACAACAACAACAACAACAACTACAACAATCATCCCAACAACAATAATAACCGCAACAACAACAACAATCAGAAGCAGCTATGCCAAAGGTGTGAAAAGAATCACTCGGGGTTCTGCACCAAATTTTGCAACAAGTGTAAAAGAAATGGTCATAGCGCGGCGAAGTGTGAGGTCTACGGACCAGGGGTTAATAGAACGAAAGGAACAAATGGTGTCGGAACGAGTAATGGCGGAGCAAGTAGTGTCGGAGCAAGTTATGCCAATGTAGTTTGTTATAAATGTGGAAAACCAGGCCACATTATTAGAAATTGCCCGAACCAGGAGAACACGAATGGACAAGGCCGTGGAAGAGTTTTCAATATTAATGCGGTAGAGGCACAGGAAGACCCGGAGCTTGTTACGGGTACATTTCTTATTGACAATAAATCTGCTTACGTTTTATTTGATTCGGGTGCGGATAGAAGCTATATGAGTAGAGATTTTTGTGCTAAATTAAGTTGTCAATTGACGCCTTTGGATAGTAAATTTTTACTCGAATTAGCAAATGGTAAATTAATTTCAGCAGATAATATATGTCGGAATCGAGAAATTAAACTGGTTAGCGAAACATTTAAGATTGATTTGATACCAGTAGAGTTAGGGAGTTTTGATGTGATAATCGGTATGGACTGGTTGAAAGAAGTGAAAGCGGAGATCGTTTGTTACAAAAATGCAATTCGCATTATACGAGAAAAAGGAAAACCCTTAATGGTGTACGGAGAAAAGGGCAACACGAAGCTACATCTTATTAGTAATTTGAAGGCACAAAAACTAATAAGAAAAGGTTGCTATGCTGTTCTAGCACACGTCGAGAAAGTACAAACTGAAGAAAAGAGCATCAATGATGTTCCCATTGCAAAAGAATTTCCCGATGTATTTCCGAAAGAATTACCGGGATTACCCCCACATCGATCCGTTGAATTTCAAATAGATCTTGTACCAGGAGCTGTACCAATAGCTCGTGCTCCTTACAGACTAGCACCCAGCGAGATGAAAGAACTGCAAAGCCAATTACAAGAACTTTTAGAGCGTGGTTTCATTCGACCAAGCACATCACCGCGGGGAGCTCCTGTTTTGTTTGTCAAGAAGAAAGATGGTACATTCAGGTTGTGTATCGACTACCGAGAGTTGAACAAACTTACCATCAAGAACCGCTACCCACTACCGAGAATCGACGACTTATTTGATCAACTACAAGGCTCGTCTGTTTATTCAAAGATTGACTTACGTTCCGGGTATCATCAAATGCGGGTGAAAGAAGATGATATTCCAAAGACTGCTTTCAGAACACGTTACGGTCATTACGAGTTTATGGTCATGCCGTTTGGTTTAACTAATGCACCAGCTGTGTTCATGGACCTTATGAACCGAGTGTGTGGACCATACCTTGACAAGTTTGTCATTGTTTTCATTGATGACATACTTATTTACTCAAAGAATGACCAAGAACACGGTGAACATTTGAGAAAGGTGTTAGAAGTATTGAGGAAGGAAGAATTGTACGCTAAGTTTTCAAAGTGTGCATTTTGGTTGGAAGAAGTTCAATTCCTCGGTCACATAGTGAACAAAGAAGGTATTAAGGTGGATCCGGCAAAGATAGAAACTGTTGAAAAGTGGGAAACCCCGAAAACTCCGAAACACATACGCCAGTTTTTAGGACTAGCTGGTTACTACAGAAGGTTCATCCAAGACTTTTCCAGAATAGCAAAACCCTTGACTGCATTAACGCATAAAGGGAAGAAATTTGAATGGAATGATGAACAAGAGAAAGCGTTTCAGTTATTTAAGAAAAAGCTAACTACGGCACCTATATTGTCATTGCCTGAAGGGAATGATGATTTTGTGATTTATTGTGATGCATCAAAGCAAGGTCTCGGTTGTGTATTAATGCAACGAACGAAGGTGATTGCTTATGCGTCTAGACAATTGAAGATTCACGAACAAAATTATACGACGCATGATTTGGAATTAGGCGCGGTTGTTTTTGCATTAAAGACTTGGAGGCACTACTTATATGGGGTCAAAAGTATTATATATACCGACCACAAAAGTCTTCAACACATATTTAATCAGAAACAACTGAATATGAGGCAGCGTAGGTGGATTGAATTATTGAATGATTACGACTTTGAGATTCGTTACCACCCGGGGAAGGCAAATGTGGTAGCCGATGCCTTGAGCAGGAAGGACAGAGAACCCATTCGAGTAAAATCTATGAATATAATGATTCATAATAACATTACTACTCAAATAAAGGAGGCGCAACAAGGAGTTTTAAAAGAGGGAAATTTAAAGGATGAAATACCCAAAGGATCGGAGAAGCATCTTAATATTCGGGAAGACGGAACCCGGTATAGGGCTGAAAGGATTTGGGTACCAAAATTTGGAGAGATGAGAGAAATGGTACTTAGAGAAGCTCATAAAACCAGATACTCAATACATCCTGGAACGGGGAAGATGTACAAGGATCTCAAGAAACATTTTTGGTGGCCGGGTATGAAAGCCGATGTTGCTAAATACGTAGGAGAATGTTTGACGTGTTCTAAGGTCAAAGCTGAGCATCAGAAACCATCAGGTCTACTTCAACAACCCGAAATCCCAGAATGGAAATGGGAAAACATTACCATGGATTTCATCACTAAATTGCCAAGGACTGCAAGTGGTTTTGATACTATTTGGGTAATAGTTGATCGTCTCACCAAATCAGCACACTTCCTGCCAATAAGAGAAGATGACAAGATGGAGAAGTTAGCACGACTGTATTTGAAGGAAGTCGTCTCCAGACATGGAATACCAATCTCTATTATCTCTGATAGGGATGGCAGATTTATTTCAAGATTCTGGCAGACATTACAGCAAGCATTAGGAACTCGTCTAGACATGAGTACTGCCTATCATCCACAAACTGATGGGCAGAGCGAAAGGACGATACAAACGCTTGAAGACATGCTACGAGCATGTGTTATTGATTTCGGAAACAGTTGGGATCGACATCTACCATTAGCAGAATTTTCCTACAACAACAGCTACCATTCAAGCATTGAGATGGCGCCATTTGAAGCACTTTATGGTAGAAAGTGCAGGTCTCCGATTTGTTGGAGTGAAGTGGGGGATAGACAGATTACGGGTCCTGAGATTATACAAGAAACTACCGAGAAGATCATCCAAATTCAACAACGGTTGAAAACCGCCCAAAGTCGACAAAAGAGCTACGCTGACATTAAAAGAAAAGATATAGAATTTGAAATTGGAGAGATGGTCATGCTTAAAGTTGTACCTTGGAAAGGCGTTGTTCGATTTGGTAAACGAGGGAAATTAAATCCAAGGTATATTGGACCATTCAAGATTATTGATCGTGTCGGACCAGTAGCTTACCGACTAGAGTTACCTCAACAACTCGCGGCTGTACATAACACTTTCCACGTCTCGAATTTAAAGAAATGTTTTGCTAAAGAAGATCTCACTATTCCGTTAGATGAAATCCAAATCAACGAAAAACTTCAATTCATCGAAGAACCCGTCGAAATAATGGATCGTGAGGTTAAAAGACTTAAGCAAAACAAGATACCAATTATTAAGGTTCGATGGAATGCTCGTAGAGGACCCGAGTTCACCTGGGAGCGTGAAGATCAGATGAAGAAGAAATACCCGCATCTATTTTCAGAAGATTCGTCAACACCTTCAACAGCTTAAAATTTCGGGACGAAATTTATTTAACGGGTAGGTACTGTAGTGACCCGAACTTTTCCATGTTTATATATATTAATTGAGATTGATATTTACATGATTAAATGTTTCCAACATGTTAAGCAATCAAACTTGTTAAGACTTGATTAATTGAAATATGTTTCATATAGACAATTGACCACCCAAGTTGATCGGTGATTCACGAACGTTAAAACTTGTAAAAACTATATGATGACATATATATGGATATATATATATAGTTAACATGATACTATGATAAGAAAACATATCATAAAGTATATTACTAACTTAATGATTTTTAAACGAGACATATATGTAACGATTATCGTTGTAAAGACATTTAATGTATATATATCATATTAAGAGATATTCATACATGATAATATCATGATAATATAATAATTTAAAATCTCATTTGATATTATAAACATTGGGTTAACAACATTTAACAAGATCGTTAACCTAAAGGTTTCAAAACAACACTTACATGTAACGACTAACGATGACTTAACGACTCAGTTAAAATGTATATACATGTAGTGTTTTAATATGTATTTATACACTTTTGAAAGACTTCAATACACTTATCAAAATACTTCTACTTAACAAAAATGCTTACAATTACATCCTCGTTCAGTTTCATCAACAATTCTACTCGTATGCACCCGTATTCGTACTCGTACAATACACAGCTTTTAGATGTATGTACTATTGGTATATACACTCCAATGATCAGCTCTTAGCAGCCCATGTGAGTCACCTAACATATGTGGGAACCATCATTTGGCAACTAGCATGAAATATCTCATAAAATTACAAAAATATGAGTAATCATTCATGACTTATTTACATGAAAACAAAATTACATATCCTTTATATCTAATCCATACACCAACGACCAAAAACACCTACAAACACTTTCATTCTTCAATTTTCTTCATCTAATTGATCTCTCTCAAGTTCTATCTTCAAGTTCTAAGTGTTCTTCATAAATTCCAAAAGTTCTAGTTTCATAAAATCAAGAATACTTTCAAGTTTGCTAGCTCACTTCCAATCTTGTAAGGTGATCATCCAACCTCAAGAAATCTTTGTTTCTTACAGTAGGTTATCATTCTAATACAAGGTAATAATCATATTCAAACTTTGGTTCAATTTCTATAACTATAACAATCTTATTTCAAGTGATGATCTTACTTGAACTTGTTTTCGTGTCATGATTCTGCTTCAAGAACTTCGAGCCATCCAAGGATCCATTGAAGCTAGATCCATTTTTCTCTTTTCCAGTAGGTTTATCCAAGGAAATTAAGTAGTAATGATGTTCATAACATCATTCGATTCATACATATAAAGCTATCTTATTCGAAGGTTTAAACTTGTAATCACTAGAACATAGTTTAGTTAATTCTAAACTTGTTCGCAAACAAAAGTTAATCCTTCTAACTTGAATTTTAAAATCAACTAAACACATGTTCTATATCTATATGATATGCTAACTTAATGATTTAAAACCTGGAAACACGAAAAACACCGTAAAACCGGATTTACGCCGTCGTAGTAACACCGCGGGCTGTTTTGGGTTAGTTAATTAAAAACTATGATAAACTTTGATTTAAAAGTTGTTATTCTGAGAAAATTATTTTTATTATGAACATGAAACTATATCCAAAAATTATGGTTAAACTCAAAGTGGAAGTATGTTTTCTAAAATGGTCATCTAGACGTCGTTCTTTCGACTGAAATGACTACCTTTACAAAAACGACTTGTAACTTATTTTTCCGACTATAAACCTATACTTTTCTGTTTAGATTCATAAAATAGAGTTCAATATGAAACCATATCAATTTGATTCACTCAAAACGGATTTAAAATGAAGAAGTTATGGGTAAAACAAGATTGGATAATTTTTCTCATTTTAGCTACGTGAAAATTGGTAACAAATCTATTCCAACCATAACTTAATCAACTTGTATTGTATATTATGTAATCTTGAGATACCATAGACACGTATACAATATTTCGACCTATCATGTCGACACATCTATATATATTTCGGAACAACCATAGACACTCTATATGTGAATGTTGGAGTTAGCTATACAGGGTTGAGGTTGATTCCAAAATATATATAGTTTGAGTTGTGATCAATACTGAGATACGTATACACTGGGTCGTGGATTGATTCAAGATAATATTTATCGATTTATTTCTGTACATCTAACTGTGGACAACTAGTTGTAGGTTACTAACGAGGACAGCTGACTTAATAAACTTAAAACATCAAAATATATTAAAAGTGTTGTAAATATATTTTGAACATACTTTGATATATATGTATATATTGTTATAAGTTCGTGAATCAACCAGTGGCCAAGTCTTACTTCCCGACGAAGTAAAAATCTGTGAAAGTGAGTTATAGTCCCACTTTTAAAATCTAATATTTTTGGGATGAGAATACATGCAGGTTTTATAAATAATTTACAAAATAGACACAAGTACGTGAAACTACATTCTATGGTTGAATTATCGAAATCGAATATGCCCCTTTTTATTAAGTCTGGTAATCTAAGAATTAGGGAACAGACACCCTAATTGACGCGAATCCTAAAGATAGATCTATTGGGCCTAACAAACCCCATCCAAAGTACCGGATGCTTTAGTACTTCGAAATTTATATCATATCCGAAGGGTGTCCCGGAATGATGGGGATATTCTTATATATGCATCTTGTTATTGTCGGTTACCAGGTGTTCACCATATGAATGATTTTTATCTCTATGTATGGGATGTGTATTGAAATATGAAATCTTGTGGTCTATTGTTACGATTTGATATATATAGGTTAAACCTATAACTCACCAACATTTTTGTTGACGTTTTAAGCATGTTTATTCTCAGGTGATTATTAAGAGCTTCCGCTGTCGCATACTTAAATAAGGACGAGATTTGGAGTCCATGCTTGTATGATATTGTGTAAAAACTGCATTCAAGAAACTTATTTTGTTGTAACATATTTGTATTGTAAACCATTATGTAATGGTCGTGTGTAAACAGGATATTTTAGATTATCATTATTTGATAATCTACGTAAAGCTTTTTAAACCTTTATTGATGAAATAAAGGTTATGGTTTGTTTTAAAATGAATGCAGTCTTTGAAAAACGTCTCATATAGAGGTCAAAACCTCGCAACGAAATCAATTAATATGGAACGTTTTTAATCAATAAGAACGGGACATTTCAGTTATAGTTATAGAAATTGAATCAAAGTTTGAATATGAGTATTACCTTGTACTAGAAAGATATCTTACTATAAATAAGAAAGATTTCTTGAGGTTGGATGATCACTTTACAAGATTGAAAGTAAGCTAGCAGACTTGGAAGTATTCTTGATTTTATGAAACTAAAACTTATAGAATTTATGAAGAACACTTAGAACTTGAAGATAGAACTTGAGAGAGATCAATTAGATGAAGAAAATTGAAGAATGAAAGTGTTTGTAGGTGTTTTTGGTCGTTGGTATATGGATTAGATATAAAGGATGTGTAATTTTGTTTACATGTAAATAAGTCATGAATGATTACTAATATTTTTGTAATTTTATGAGATATTTCATGCTAGTTGCCAAAAGATGGTTCCCACATGTGTTAGGTGACTCACATGGGCTGCTAAGAGCTGATCATTGGAGTGTATATACCAATAGTACATACATCTAAAAGTTGTGTATTGAACGAGTACGAATACGGGTGCATACTAGTAGAATTGTTGATGAAACTGAACGAGGATGTAATACTAAGCATTTTTGTTAAGTAGAAGTATTTTGATAAGTGTCTTAAAGTCTTTCAAAAGTGTATGAATACATATTAAAACACTACATGTATATACATTTTAACTGAGTCGTTAAGTCATCGTTAGTCGTTACATGTAAATGTTGTTTTGAAACCTTTAGGTTAATGATCTTGTTAAATGTTGTTAACTCATTGTTTATTATATCTAAAGAGATGTTAAATTATTACATTATAATGATATTATGATATATTAATATATCTTAGTATGATATATATACAGTTAAATGTTGTTACAATGATAATCGTTACATATATGTCTCATTTCGAAATCATTAAGTTAGTAGTCTTGTTTTTACATATGTAGTTCATTGTTAATACACTTAATGACATGTTTACTTATCATTTATCATGATTAAACATAGTGTTTCAATATCTTAATATGATTCATATGTATTTACTAAGACGTTGTTATAACGATAATCGTTATATATATCGTTTCGAGTTTCTTAATTCAATAAACTCAATTTTATGTATATAACTCATTGTTAAAATACCTAATGAGATACTTACTTATCATAATAACATGTTAACTATATATATAATCATATATATGTCATCATATATTTTTTACACATTTTAACGTTCGTGAATCACTGGTCAACTTGGGTGGTCAATTGTCTATATGAAACCTATTTCAATTAATCAAGTCTTAAAAAGTTTGATTGCTTAACATGTTGGAAAAACTTAATCATGTAAATAACAATTTCATTTAATATATATAAACATGGAAAAGTTTGGGTCACTACAATCAAACACGCCCACCGAAGTTCTGTCAGCACTGAGGGTCAACAGCGCACCAGCAAGGTGGAATCGATCTTCATACCTGTCTTATCACAGCATCCCACACACAAAAGCTTAGTAGATAATCTGTTAGTTTTTACCAGCTAACTCATCAATACCTACTTCATTCACTTAACCCATCCCTCAAGATATGTTTGATTCGACACACGGTTTGGGAACATGTCACTTCCGTATACATGCTGCCAAACCTACGCTCTGATACCAACTTATAACACCTCAGATTTTTTATTTTTTTAAATACAGCGGAAGACCAATTTAACAAATACATAATATAAACATGTATATATATATATATATATATATATATATATATATATATATATATATATATATATATATATATATATATATATATATATATATATATATATATATATATATATAATCCACTTAATGATAAACACATTAATAAATAAATGACCGGGTGTTATATTAAAACATAAGTACAACTTTAATAGAAAAGATGCGACATCAGAGTTTCGACTGGTCAAAGATATCTCTCAACAATCCGTCTCCCTGAAATCTATCAAGTAAGCAACAGTCAACCTGCAGGGAATAGGATGGAGGTTAGCACGAAGCTAAGTGAGTGCAACTAACTACAAGTAATAGCATACAGAAACCGTCATACTAATCATGTCACATAGTCTAACACATAATCATCACCCAAGTGCCGTCTACAGAGACTCTGGTGGCTCGGCCAAACCATTAACCACCAGTTGATCGGACTGGGGCTTACCAGAAGTTCCTCCACCACCGTATGTATATATATAATCCACACGCGATAGACGCGTCATTCACATATATATACACCTCGATTGTCTAGGCTACCACATGAAAAACCCAACCTGCAGGTTGATCTCTCCTATCGAGGCTACCACACAATAGGGACGCACTGGGCTCCAGCAGACAAGCATCAACTAACATGCATTCATCACACCATACTAACTAACCATAGTAGCAAGTATATCTAACAAGCATGGCAATCATAATATAACATGTTACTCTATACTATACACTCCAGTTAGTCCCACTCACCGATACCGGCATCACTCGGTAGTCCAATGTCACTGAGTCTTCTCCTCTTCTGTATCACCTGAAAACAATACTCACAAGTTAGCAAATCATATTCCAAATACTAACAATATCACAATCACAATGTAATACATATACTTCATCATTATACAAACGGGCAGTATAACGGTTACAAATCAACACTTAGTAAAATTTTCCACTGCCAAAGACACTCGGTCGACTGTAAGAGACAGTCGGTCGACTGTCCACACTCACTCGGTCGAGTGTCTGGTCACTCGGTCGATGGTCTCTTGCAGACTCACTCGGCCGTGTGTCTAACACACTCGGTCAATGGTTGAGACAGTCGGTCGAGTGTCAAGAGACACTCGGCCGACTGTGTTTATCTATAGAAGCTGAAGAACAAAGCTACGAGTTCAAGCCAATTTTGACCAAATCTTGTTCCTGAACCTGTTTGTGACCATGAAATCGACTATACTTTATACACAAGACATTCGGGAACTCGAAGCAACTCATTTGATACCCAAAAAACAACATATCAAGTGATTTTGACCCAAAATCACCATTTTTACAAAACTAGACAAAAACCCCAATTTTGACACTAATTGGACATAAAAACACTTGATTCTTACCTTGATAGATTCAGTGAAACACAAGGAACACGATTTTAACACTCAATTAGATTCAAGAACAAGAATTGAAGGTTTAGGTTTAGTTAGATGAGGAAGAGGAATAACAAATGAGTGTGTGTGTGTTGAATTCTAGAAAGTGCCAAAGAGTGACAGCCACAAGTCATTTAATTTAGGTTTAATTCATACACTGTGCAACACATGGGTAATTATCAGTTATCTGATATCTTTTGTATGTCATTAGGTAACCCAAACGAAGTCCAAATTAAATAAACAAACCTGTTCTGTGACCCTTGTCACAAACTGGTCTTGACCAAATTACACAAATAATTATAAACATATAATTATTAAAATCACTAATTACACCATACCCAAAGGTAAAATGGTCATTTCACCTAGGCCCGATTATAGGATGTTACACGGATGAAAAGTCACAAACGACTATTTTTTTTGTTTTATTATTTCAACGACTATTTTTGTTTTTCGTTTTTTTTTCAATTACACTCTCATTTATATACACCCAACTACCATCTCTTTTTCACCAACATTCAACTCTCATCTTTCATCAAACTTCATCTCAACTTCATCATCTCCATCATCTCCATTAAATTCATCACCATGTCTTCCAACAAAAAAAAATCAAAAACAAAAACATAAACAAAAAGTCATAAGAGTTCGAGGACCAGACTCCGACTCCGATTCCGACCCTGACAATCAATTTGGAGAATTTATTTCGAGGTCCACCAATCCGCCGTCCAGTGGGTCGTGCAGAGAGTCAAAAGAGTTCTTGTTCGTAGGATGCGGCATCTCGTTGTTCTTCGGAGGATGCGGCATCTATTTATGAAACTGCAACTGATGCACGTAAGACCATGAGGGTGATAAAAGAGGAGGCTGAAAAAAGGACAAGAAAGTTCGAGGTGCAAGTCGACAATCAAGTGATGTTAGAAAGTTTGAAGCTTCTATCCCAACCGGTGTCTTCTGACATTTCACCCAAGCAATACGAGTTGTTGATGTGAGCAAGGAGTAACGTAACGAAGAAGTATGCGAGCAAGTTTACCGATGACAATTAATGTTTATTGTTTTTAACTTTGATGTAATCGTTTTTTATATTTTCATGTCTTGTATTGCCGTCTTTTTAAATTCAATAAAATGTTATTTTGTTTGACGTAATCATTTGACAAACACAAATAATAATAATAATTATATTATTAATAATAATAATTTTTATACAAATAACAATATCATAATCTACTAAACTCTATGAAAATGCCAGTTTGATGACATCATTGAATAATTAAAACTATACCTTAAAAAAATAATGTGGACACATGTCACTTCCTAAGCACCATTTGATGATATCATTAATCCCTAATTTTTACATTAAATAAATCTTAAAAAATAAATCTTAATAGTTTAAATAAATAATTAAATTAAATTCTTTTTTAATTAATTGATTGAAAAAAGGAAGATTGATACGGAGTAACTTTAACAGGTACGCCTGAAAAAGACACGCGTGATTTCAAATCTCAAAAACCTCAAATCTTTCAATTCAAATTCAAAGAAACAACAATTCAAATTACAATTACAATATCAGTTCGTCAATTCATCTGACCTCTTCACTAATTTTTTTCTCTGCTATCTTCTTCCATCTCTAACCAGCTTGGAACCCTAAAATGACAAGCGCTTCTTTAAACCATATCATTATCATTATTAAAGATTAAAGATGAATCCTCAGCACCTTCTTCTTTATCCTTTCAGGTTAGGGTTTCTTTTCTTCAAATAATTTAGGGTTTATGTGTTTCTCAATTATTACTTCTAATCTCTTCTTGCTGTGATTTTTTTTGTTCTAAGATTGCATATGAAGAAGCAGCAGAAAATGGGAGTTGTTTCAAATCCTAAAAAACAGCCCTCAATTCACGAATTTCTCAGCAAAAAAAAATTGGTAACAACCACTCAAACGATTTTAGGGTTACACCTGCTGCATTCGGCTCTTCTTGATTAATTGTTGTAATCAGGTGTACATTTGTTTACTTCATAAATCTTGAACACAGTTAAAAATGGATCATTTGTTAGTCGTCAACTAATCTTCATCTGCCCACCAGGTATTCGATCAAATGCCTATTTCCATTAGAACCCATCTACACATGTTTCTTTACTTCCAATTCCTTATATGATGTACAGAGATACGAGCCTATAGAACAAATCATGTTCAAGTAAGGTCGTATTATAGGCTGACTTATAGATGCTTCTTCTCTTTATGCAGGTGTTGGTTGTAAGAAATGACCTAAAGATGGGAAAAGGGAACATTCTGCCCAATGTAGGTAACTATAATTTTGTTTATGCATGTGTTAGTTGCAAAATGTGTGAATCCAGTAGAACACAAGGAAGATGTATCGTGAATCCAGTAGAACACGGGTTTTAGATGTATCCGGAATCCAGTAGAACACGGGTTTTAGATGTATCCGGAATCCAGTAGAACACAAGGAAGATTTCTTTTATGAGACTATTAAATTTCTCTTTTGTGCATTGGGTCTTAAACGATATGCTATCAATATATTTTATATATTGACCCAGGTATCGTGAATCCAGGTGTTTCTACCAAAATGTGGTCAGCTTATTCGTTTTCAGTAACGTTATGTCTAGAGTATTGTTTATCCACAGGTACTTCTTTAATGTTTATCCAAGAGGTAACTAACTTATGCTTTCTTAAATTCAATGCATTCTTCTTCTTTAGCTATTGTACATTCTTCATTTTGATATCTTATTATTTATTTTTGTAGGTTTTGATGCTCGATAAAAAGTTCTATTTGATGAATATGAAAAGTTAAATCTAAGTCTATCTTCATTCTAATATTTTTGTGCCTAAATTCGTCATTATTTAACGTTATGTCTTTTGGATGAATAGCACTTGGCGCCGTCAATTTCATGATTGTATTTTTTCTCAAACCTGATATATAACTATTTATGATATTTATGAAGAAGTGATAACAAGATAAAAAAAACCATTGCTTTATTAATAAAAGTGTAATGTAAGTTTATTTTTATGATTTTCATGAGAGTATATTGAGAATAGGCTTATATAATGTTAACACTTACTGTTTTGTTTATTGGTCACAGGGGAGTCACCTACAAACATTAGATGACGAAAAATCATATTGGCATCAACAGAAGATTTTATGTGGATAGGTATGAAAAATGTTAAACATGTGTTCTTTAATGAGTTAATGACACGTGAGCAATTATTAACACATAGTTGTAGATACCTTTGCATACTGAAATTTTATATTGAAGTAATGGGTCTATATTGGTTTGAATGGCAATCTGGATTATCAAACTGATTGAAGATTGTATATATCACTTTTTTCATATTTGGAGTTTTGTTCAAGATGGTAGTTATATCAGTGAATCTACCCGGAATCTTTTTTTTTTTTTGGCTATGTAGGTCAGTATGATTTCTTACCTCTTTTTTTCCGTTAACGTCTTTAGAATAATATCAATAAAGGATTTCAGAGCTCCAGTTAAGAACCAGTGAGACTTCTTGCTATTGTTTTTTTATTATAGTAATTTATTTTAATATGATTACAAATTGCTACCTATTCTCGAAGCCTAAAACATGTAAGTTATATTCCTATACATATTACTTTTCAATTATTCTCTATAATGAATGATATATTGATGATGATCTTCAAGGTTGCAAAATGGGCAGGTCTTTTGCCATATTGCTAACGGCAATAATTTGTTATGTGTTAATCGTAGGTGACGAAATAGGCAGTGGGTTTGGGTAAACGGGTCAAAAAGGGTGCAGTTGTATTATCTTATTTGGCATTCTAATTTAGACTGACATGATGTGTTTGATGTAGGTTTACACAAGGAAATTAATAGGTGCTATTATATTTGGAACATATTGCATTACTCAAAAACCATCTCAAAAAAACTTAGGAGTAACCTATTTGGAAGAGAGGTAAATCAAGGAAGATGGTGTGACATGAATGACTTATCAACCCGGCTTGCTTCGTTGAGTCATGCAATGCTAGAGTTGGTGTGGGTTGATTTTCTGTATGTTTTCTTGCCTATGTACTGATGTGCTCATGATGAACACAATTGGGCATATATGCCCATTGTAAATATGCTATGATGGTGTTATCATACCCATCTATGTTCAACTTTGAAGAAATGCTTCAATGATTATTTTTTTCTTTTCTTTTGGAGTTAGGTATCTTGATTAATATCAAATTTACTACAGATGTATTTGGGATTGCACATTTTCAAGTGCTCGTAACTTATTGTGTTTTAGGGAGTGTAAACGCTTTCATGGTGGTGTAACAGACACAGGTTCTATTAAGATTTGTAATGGATTTTTCCTTTAAAATCCCGTAATTCCACGGGTCTTTGTACTAGTTTATATATATATATATATATATATATATATATATATATATATATATATATATATATATAATACAAGTATAATAAATAATAATTAAGTTTAATATTAAATATTGGAAGTGGGACCAAGTTGTGGTATGTCATGATTGTTAGCAGTTAGTGGTTGGTTAATGATGGAAAAAAAGTGTTAATGTGACGCTGATGTGGCAGTCAGTGATACTACTGACATAACGTCATGGTTAAGAATGGTCTTAGAAGTTCTCCAAAATTGATCCGTGATATTCATGACATTCTTCTTACATTAATTGAACCCAATATATTAACTAACAATTAAAAGAAATTACAAACAGTATATGTCATGGATAAGAATGTACACATTCACGTTCGCCCTCACCATTATGAAATTCACGACGGTTGAGAACCAGGGGCGGATGTAATGTAGTAGTAATGGTTGCACTTGCAACGAATGAAAAAAGCCTACCTAGTGCAATTTTTTTTTGCCTTTAAGTTAATGCAACCATTGAATTATTTGAGTGAACCTCTAAACCCGTATTAAATCCTTTAGAGTTTAAATTGTTCAACAAAAAAATATATTAAATCCTTTAGAGTTTAAATGTCTAATTCACTCTTTAAACAAATGAGTCTTCAAACAAAAATCTAATCCTTATCTTACTCTTTCATACATACATAAAAATTTATGTGAACATTTACGTAACTAATTGCAATTTCATACTACACAATAATAATAATTCTCCGTAATTATTAACCATAACTGCATTAAAATATTCTATAACTTTTTGATTAAACCTGCTGTATTTAAAATATCATATTGTAGCCTAGATAAACTCTTAAGTGGAACTTTTTTATTAATACTTATTAATAAACTTTAAAGTTGTAAAAGAGCCGAGCCGGGCCCGAGTTTGGTAGTGTTCGAGCTCGACTCATTTGGTTTTTAGCAATTTCAAGATCGATTCGAGCTTTAGATATTTAGCTCGAGCTTGTTCGTGGATCATGTGAAAATCTCGAGCTCGGCTCGGATTATTGTGAAAAGCCCGAGCTCGGTTTTAAAATGCTTATATTTATGTTGTATAGTATTTGATGAAATTTATATTAATAGATTCGGTTTTGAAATGTGTTTTCATTCGTATAACTTTCAATAAATATTGTATAATGCAAACAATTATTTAAAGTCAAAGTTGTAGTTGAAAGACTTAAAAAGTTAAAGCGGGACGATAATTTTGGGACTAAGGGAGTATTATTTTGTGCTACCAGTGTGTAAAATTTCTAGATCCGCCACTGTTGAGAACTACTAAATGACAACTAGTTAATATTTGTGTTCTCACATATAATAGTGAGAACGTGAGTGAGTAAAAGATATCACTGGTCTAATCAGTTTGCACAATGAAAAGTCTACACTCTAGTTATCATATGACCCACTAAGATCGATGTTAGTCCATATATATATTTTCTTTAAAAGACAAAACTTACACGCCTAACACAAATTTATCATGCGAACATATACATGTCTATTACGATATTTGAACCCTCAATCTCTTAATTGAAGAGACTACTCCATATTTTTTTTAGGTGATGTGTTTGCAAAGTATCCATTTTTTTTAACGGCCAAAAAATATAATATTAAAAACGATCCCTAGCAAGGTGTTAATGAAAAGCACGTGTTCCAGTTTGAAACACAACGACCTCTGTTTTTTAACCAACGAAAAGCAACTAATCTAATAACATCAAATAAATTACTTCTGTTACAAAAAGAATCGATAAAAACTAAGCCGTTACGAAATCGCCAAAGTGCCCATAAAGTAGACACGAATACCGCAATTATCCGGTTCTTGGATGAAACTTGTAAACGAACTCCTTCAAGCAACGAGATAAACGAATCCCACGAGTCGAATATAGGTAACCCAACATTGAGCTAAGTACGAATCCTTTGCCAAATCACCCGAGCAAGAAGACAATCAAAGAACAAGTGATCACGCGTCTCAACCCCGTTAATACATAAGGGACATACAACGGAGCCAATATCTAACCCTTTCGCGGATAGGTTCCAACGAACGGGAAGACAATCCAAACGAAATCGCCATAAAAAAATGTTGACTTTATGTGGCAAAAATTTGAACCAAACAGTACGAACCATAGCATCACAATTGACTTGTCGATCGATGTGTTCTCTCGCATCTTTAACCGTATAAACACCATCACTATTAATTGAACATAACCAAGAATCGGGTCTAACGTTTAACACCGAACAACCGATAACATTGATTAACTCCTCCAAATACTTTGCATTTCTACCTCGTAAAACGTCTCTTGACCATGAAAAAATCCAATCGCTATTACTACGCTTGTCGGCAACAGTATCAAGGGGTGATCTATCAAGGTGATACAACCTGTTGAAACGAGATTTTAAAGTAACAGTGCCTACCCACTTGTCAAGCCAGAATCTTATAGAGTTTCCATTTCCAATTGACATTTTAATGATGTCATTTGGAACCAACCCTTCTGTAACGCATGATGAACATGTATACACCATATTGGACCATACTGATGAACGTGTAGAAGAGATAGACTCAAAGCCATCACCATGGATTGATTTAATAACTAAAACCCAGAAATCGTTCGGGTTAGACAAATACCTCCATCTCCATTTATAAATAAGAGATAAATTGAAAGTTTAAGACTTCCAATGTTAAGACCTCCTTTATCAAATGAAGCAATGACTTTGTCCCATTTTAACCATTCTATCTTTTTATTAGTACTATCTCCACCCCAAAAAAATCTAGCACGAATAGCTCCGAGTTTCTTTAAAATCGTTTCGGGGCATTTGAACAAAGACATGAAGTAAATACCAAGACTTCCCATAACTGATTTAACAAGAGTTAATCTACCTCCCGCAGAAATGAGACTTGCTTTCCACGTAGATAATTTAAAATTAAACTTCACAACTAACTTATCCCAATTAGCGAATTTTTTCATACTTGAACCTATCGGAAAACCCAAGTAAGTTGTAGGAAAGTTACCAACACGAGCCCCGACACTATTGGCAATAGACGTAACTTCCGATTCATCTACACCAATACCGAAAATATGCGACTTGGAAACATTTAATCTTAATCCGGAAACTCTATAAAAAATCTCCAACATCATAATAATACGCCTCATCTCGATACCGCTCCAATCTGAGAAAATGATAACGTCATCCGCATAAATAAAATGAGATAAATGAACATTATTTATACCAACTTTTATTCCCCGAATGAAGTTAATCTCCGTGGCACAACGGAAAGATAAATGGAGACCTTCCATAACTATAATAAAAAGAAAAGGACTTAACGGGTCGCCTTGTCTTAATCCTTTCTTTAAAGTAAACTCTTTCGTAGGGCTGCCATTAACTAAAACAGATGTTTTAGCCGAGACTAGGCAACCTTTGATCCACTTACACCATTTATTTGCAAAACCCAACAAAGATAACATAAATAACAAAAACTCCCAGTTGACAGAATCATACGCCTTCTCAAAATCAACCTTAAAAGGAGCATCTTTTTATTCTTATTTTTGTACCAAGAAATGATCTCGCTTAACATGAGTGGGCCGTCCAAAATCTGACGACCTGCTATAAACGTCGACTGTACCGGACTAATAAATTTATCGATAACACCTTGGAGTCTATTAGTCAAAATTTTGGTAACAGTCTTATAAAAGCACCCCACCAACGATATAGGACGAAAATCCTTAATAAGGACGGGGTTACTAACTTTAGGGATTAACGAAAAAAAGGCAGAATTAGCACCTTTAGGCATCACACCAGACGAGAAAAATCCTATGATGTCCCTGCAAAAATCATCTTTAAACAAATCCCAAAATTGTTTAAGAAATCGAAAAGAAATACCATCTGGGCCGGGCGCTTTAGAACTCCCGCAACACCAAACCGCATTCTTTATTTCAGCGTCTTTTACACTTGCTTCTAGAAACATGTTATCGCTGCCATCCAGAAAAACATTCGGCCTAACCTCGCCAAAATCAAAATCGGAATTAGGCTGATCGAATTTCAGTTTGTAATGCTCGAAAAAACACGCTTTAATGTCATTTGGATTATCAATCCAAACCCCGTCAACAAGGAGCCCTTGGACACTTTGAATACGCCTTTTTCGTTTAAGAGAACCATGAAGAAGTTTCGTATTTTCATCACCTTCAACATCCCATTTTACATTGGCTTTTTGGCGTGTATCCAAGTCAACCAACTTAGACAAATCATCCTTCTCGGCAGCAAGGGAATTTCGACATGAGATTTGAGCATCAGAAGTGCTACCTGAATCAATTAAAATATCCAGGTCCACAATCTTATTCGTGATCTCTCTCAGTCTATCGGCTTCGACTGAACGAGACCCGTGAATCCAGTTTTTCAAGTGACCTTTAAGTAACCGAAATTTAGCAACAATATCTAGCTCTTTATTAACATTAATGACTTCCCAAGCCTCGTGAACCGTCGACTCAAAATTCTTTCGATCAAACCAAGAATCGAAAATCTTAAAGTAAGTTGGGCCAGAGTCAACTTTATCTTGAAATAATAAAAGAGGCGAATGACCCGAATAACCTCGAGGCAACACTAAACCTTTAAGGTCCTCAAAAACATTATGAATATTGTTCGTCACAAGAAAATGGTCAGTCTTACTAAATTTAGTACCTCTTTTGTTCCTCCACGTGAATTGGAGACCACCTAAAGGAACATCAAATAAATCGTTTCGTACAATAAAATCATTGAAGATATGTGCATCATGAGAACAAAAATTAGAACCACAACGTTCATCTTCGTTTCTAACAGAGTTCAAATCACCCATGAAAATATAATCACCCGGATGTGTAGAAATAAACGTGGATAATTTGGACCAAAGGTTCTCTTTATCCGATAGAGTTTGAGGAGCATACACATTACCATATACGTAACCAAATTAACACGGTACCACGTTCCCTTAACAATAAGAAAGTTATCATCACACCATATGTTACTTTTACCAAACACTTTCAAGTCCCATAAAGAAAAGATTCCACCCGAAAAGCCACGGGATAAAATATTGACGTAATCAAAATTATGATTCCCCAAAACGATTTCAAACGAGACATGTTAAAACGAGATAACTTAGATTCTTGAACACCTAAGAAATCTATATTCAACGTGACACATACTTCCTTGATCCATTGTCTTTTATCAAACATCAACGATCCGCAACTATTTATTAATAAAATCTTCATCGGGAACCAAGGTAATCATTATCACGGTTCAACAATTTGTTCTTGGTTTTGAGGTAGAACCCCAACAATTCACCAATACCAAATATATCTTCACTTTCACTACTTTTAGATGATATAGTATCGTGATTAATAATAGTGAAAGGGGTATGACAACTAATAGATGATTTAATACCTTGATTATGTTTGTCAAAATTTGTCGCATGTGAAAAGCCAGGAGGTTGGGAAATACTTTTGCTTCCATCACTAACAGTATCCTCATTAACAATTATGGGTTTAGTCGAAACAGATTCTGGTATTTGCTCCTCCATATTCTTAACTGGATCCATAATGGGCTTGGTAGAATCTGAATCTGTGTCTACCTATAAACCCATACTCGCTACATTGCCCTTGATAGGCTTCGTGGAAACAGAGTTACTAGACTCCTGAACAAACGAAACAGAATCATTACTCTTATTACCTTTCTTTTCATCAATTGTTCCTGTTAAGGAATCATGTAGTTGAATTCCTTCAAATTCTTTAAGATGATCGGGCACTGAATCTGATTCTTCTGTGGATTGATACCCGGAAACATTACTACAAGCATCTTCTTTATCCACATATTCATCGTCTTTTTTCTCTACCTTAATCGTCGAATCAATATCGAACAACCAAGTACCAACCTCATGTACGAAAACCTCTGAAATAACATCATTTATGTCGACCTTTACCACCGAAGAAATTGGTTTCTTAATATAGGTTGCAACACAAACCCGACTAATTGCCAAAGGAATCTTATTATTCGATTCAAAAAACAAAAAACGACCAAATTGGGTGGCAACTTTCTTGCAAGCATTTGTGCCCCATGCACACGTGGGCAACCCAGAAATTTCTAACCAAATTATGCGTTCATCAACCACAAACGAATTACTCGGTTCTTTCAAGCAAGCGAATAATGACATCATATTAGAATTCGATTTAAAGCGTGAACAGGATTCCTTTGAATAAAAATAAAGCCACGCCCATAAACCTCCAATGTATTGTATCTTGAATTAGGAAAAACCTTCAACAATACATTGTTGGTATACGGTGAATAACGTTCCTATATCTTTTACCTTTGCCATAACAATTTGTTCGTTTCCGTCCACCGTAATGATATCATCTGCTTCTAGGCTTAACATCATGCTTGGCTTTTCCCCACGTAAAGTAGAAGCATATGAACCTCCATTACCAACATTATGTTTCTGCGGAACCGAATTAACTGAAGCAATTTCGACAAAAACTTTTTCAAGGCTAGATTTTGAAATCGGAGGTACCTGCACGTTACGTGAATTAGGTTTTTTCTGTAAATCAACCTTGAAGGCTTCAACATAGAGATGATAATTCCCATCCAAATATCCGACAATCGATTCTCCATCTCTATCACGTTCTTCACACCCATGTACCTGACGAAAGCGAATCGTTTGCATGTAAGAGCTCTCTTTTTCCGATATACACATATGTCAAATATGTTGGGAAATTACGGCCTCACTAATTCCCACCACCCAGCCCAACAATAATAGTAAAGAAATAAGAACAATACACAACACAAGATTTAACGTGGAAACTCCAAAACAGGAGAAAAACCACCGGCCCCCAAAGAGAGAAAATACACTATATCACAAATTGTTACAATGATATAGACGACTCTCTTAAGCCAACTACACTCTCCAAAATATTTAACTAATACAACTCTCAAACAAGGGTAAGAAAGAAAGAAATAATCAAATACTTAAAGTGTATTGATTGGTGCGATTTGGAATGAAGACTTAGCCCCTCTTATATAACCAAGTCACTCACCCCTCACATCTTCCTCCCACCAATGTGGGATAAACATATCTTCTACTAGCCAAAATAAACCAACAAATCTCCACCTTTTGGATAGAAGAAGATAACCATGCTTCCACATTGCAAGGATAACCGATGTAGACGCTTCCTCGACGACAACTTCAAGATCCTCATCTTCATGCCGTTGACATTATCTCCCAAGAGACAAAACTTGCATCTTCATCGAACATTGTCTAAACCGACAATCATTGTCATCATAGACAATCATAACTCTTAACAAGAATTATCATACTCCACCATAAAGAGTATAGCACTTAGAATATCGCATTCCAAGCATTTCACCTCGGCACATGTTGAACAACCAGCTGAAACTTTATGGTGCAACTTCCCTGTTTGGCTTTCCCGAAAGTCCCATCAGCTACAACATCAGTTTCCACCACACAACTTGCATCAACGCCAAACAAATGCCCATGTGTAATTGTGGAACCGCTAACGAACATCCCTTTCCACGGTGGCGCGGACACACCATGAGGATGACGTGACTTCAGAGGAATTCGTCACTCTCCGTAACAACGGAGACAATGTTAGCGTCTTTGGAGCCATTTGCCGGATTAGCTCCACCTGGACAATTAACCCTTACATGTCCAGTCTTCCCGCACTTCCAGCATGTCAGATTCTTTCTAGAGTTTCTCTTCTGCCTATCCGAACACAACACTATCGTATCTCCTGATGACGAGACCCCGTTACCTTCCAGTCTTTTCTCCTCGGATAGGAGCTTGCTAGTAACGTCTTCAAACTTCAGAGTTTCTTTCCCATACATCAAAATAGGTTTCATGTGTTCATAAGACGATGACAAAGATAATATCAACCTCAAAGCTTTATCTCCATCATCCACTTTAACTCCAATAGCTTCAAGTTCTGAAACAATACCATTAAGAATACTTAGATGATCTGAAATCTTTGAAACCCCATCCATACGCAGAGTATGAAATTGTTCTTTAAGACACAACCGATTTGAGATGCCCTTGCCCTGGTACAACTGCTCTAGTTTAACCCAAAGCTCATTTGCCGTTGATAACCCGTGCACATTTGCAAGCACGTTCTTTGCAAGACACAAACGAATCGCACTTGCCGCCCTCAAATCCATATCATCCCATTCTTCTTCATCGAACTTCTTGCTAGAATCACTGCCGGGAACAAGGGTGGGTTTACCCTTCAAAGCCTTGTGTAAACCAGACTGAATCAACACATCCTTGACTTGAACCTGCCATAAGCCAAAATTGATCATCCCATCAAATTTCTCTACATCAAATCTCATTGGACTGAACTTCGACATCGTATCCGTATCCTATAGACAACAACTTTCTCTGATTTTGCTCACGTTTCGAATAGCCAAAAGATGTAGCAGGTAGCCAGGACCCTTTAAATCGGAAATCCACAACTAGGCCACTAACAAATCCAACTATTACTACGAATCAGAAAAAATATTGTCTAACCAGATACCCTATACGATCAATAGAACTCGTTTCTGATGTGGACGATCCACTCCCGTGGCAACCACAGAGCATACTCCGACTCCTATAACCGAGACCCCCGTCAAACCTGACGCTCTGATACCAGTTGTTGGGAAATTACGGCCTCACTAATTCCCACCACCCAGCCCAACAATAATAGTAAAGAAATAAGAACAATACACAACACAAGATTTAACGTGGAAACTCCAAAACAGGGGAAAAACCACCGGCCCCCAAAGAGAGAAAATACACTATATCACAAATTGTTACAATGATATAGACGACTCTCTTAAGCCAACTACACTCTCCAAAATATTTAACTAATACAACTCTCAAACAAGGGTAAGAAAGAAAGAAATAATCAAATACTTAAAGTGTATTGATTGGTGCGATTTGGAATGAAGACTTAGCCCCTCTTATATAACCAAGTCACTCACCCCTCACATCTTCCTCCCACCAATGTGGGATAAACATATCTTCTACTAGCCAAAATAAACCAACAAAATAACCATAAGCATCGAAGAGTTTACAAAGAGAATCAGTATCGTTTGAATCAGGGAAATTCGTGACATAGAATGATTTGATATCATTATCCGATCTCGATTTAAAATCGACATTCAATCTCTTGTACGTTGGTTTTCCTGCTCGTTTCTCTTTACAAAACCAACCGTCGTCAAGTGGAACGTTACGTGCATTGCGAACCATCGGTGAGGTGGCGTTTGATCCCGCCGAAGATCACCGGAAAGATGGAGAAGAAAGGAGCAGCGCCGTCAATGGAAAAAATCGTCCCAGAAAATCCAATTTTAGGTTATAATTCAAAGTATTCATATTCTAAACGAACTAAACCATGCTTCTAGTGGATCATATATCACAAAAACTTGGTAATAAAATTCCAGATGAATTTTCATATGAAGAGTAATGAATAAAAGTTGGTTTATTTAACCACAAATGTAAAAAGATCAATTGATTCGGCTCTAGTTATTGAGTCGACGGCAAACGTCGATTTATTGGCGACTTAACTGACTCTTAGAGCCTAAATTAAATTTCAGACAGGATTTAAAACCTATGAAAATTTGATTTTACCATTTTCATGGTGTCTCAATTTTATTTTATTTTTTAAAAAATGTTTCCTACTTATTGGCCGGAGGCCCACTCGGAAGCAATCTCTCTATCCGTCAAATAAAGAGAGGGATGACTTTCTCTACTTTTGAGAGTATTTTCACTCTGGGTGGAGAAATGACTTGTCTTTATTCTCGGATAGGGGAAGGATTGTCTACATCTCACATCCCCATACACCACTTATGTGGTATTAGGTTTTGTTTTTGTTGTGGAAAAATTATCAATTGGGTCCATTGAAATGAAATGTGTTTTTTTTTTTTTTTCTCCTTTAAAGATCCTTATGAATGGGCTTATAGGAATGATTGTCTTTTTATCAAGCAATCAGTCAGTTAAAACAATAACGAGGAAATTTAAATAAAAAAATTTGTATTTCAATATTCATTTTTTATAGGGCTATACGGCTTCGAACCATAAACCTCGGTAAAACATATCAAACTTATTATTATCAAAATGATATGAACTGTTTCAAAGACTGAACATGCATTTTTTGTGCATTAGCTCTTTCATTAACTGATAAAAATATTCGTCAGTCCGCCATTTTTATTTTTGACACAAAACTAAGTAGATGGCTCCATGTGCTCCGAGTCATTATGTGGATTCAGAGTTACCTTGTAGATCATTATTTAGACTGTGCTCAACCAATACAGGTGTTAAGTGGTTTTTAACTAAATTGTGTGATAGAGATGTATATGAATGTGCCACTCTCAAGTAAATTAATTATAATGTATTCACAATAGTCTTTATCTATAAATTATATTTGAGCCTCTCATTCGTTATTTGATTGCCTCTCTAAACTTTTTTTTTTTATAAAAGATTACCTCGGTGAATATTATTAATAAAAATAATAAAAGAATGATACATCGCATACACCTCAAGAGAGTCTTATTATGAGGTTTTTTATATCTCATTAGCCCAATTACAAATTTTAGTTTTGACCTAATAAAACAAATACACAATGTCAGAAATTGATATGGAATTGATAATTTGATAGGTTCTTGAATCGTAAAATCACTTTTTCAATTAATTATTTCGACCTACAAGCTTCAGGTATCACGAAATCCTAAATATAATAAGACAAGAATGGGATTTGATTGCATGCAAAAACAATACAAATCTAAAGTATTAGAGAAGATGTGTCTGTATTCTCTGTTTGAGAATGAAAGCAAAGTGACCGATTGTATTGGATGGAAAATCATTTATATTTAGTTAGGAAACCAAAAGGGTGTAACCCTTCATTTGGCGAGAAAAGTCGTTAACCGAAACGATGCGACTTGGCGGGAAAATCCTTTGGTAGGCAACTTTTAACATTAAGTGCCTTTTGAGCGGGACCCCAACCCGCTGGACCCCACTAGGGGCGCTTCCCCTTGAACCCCGCAAGGGACGTGATCCATTGACCCTCGCAATTTCTACGACATAGTCTAGCCAACACTTACGGGAGTGCACTCCACACTCTCCACACTCGTTGTTAACTATAACGTGCTAACTATTGTTTTCAAGTAAATACCAATTAACTAATATAATTGTTAGATGACAGTAAAATTACCAACACACAATTCCTTAATCGAAAAGTAATTAATTGAGTTGTGAAGACTACTTTAATCAGACCACTGACGACGTAAAAACCTCAACGATTTTGTCACTTTTTAATTATTATATGTATTCATCTGAAACTTGAGTTGGAACATTATGAGCTATACATGTCTATTCTTCCTGAATTTAGAAGGTTCAAACGGTTGTTGAGTCATCATGAAAAAATGTTATTATTGATATTCAAATGGTTATTATTGTATCATCCCAATGAAATGCTCCACGTGACACAAATGCACGTTTCCTTCTTCGTGATATTCCGACCCACGTGCATGCCACGCCCCACTTCTAATATCGCATAACGTAAAAGTAGGTTGTGACTTTTCACCAACTCAGTTACGCACACCGTGACTTTGATACCGTAACAAAAGTAAAATATTAACCGTTATCATAACTCTCAATTTTACTATTAAGATAAGCAAAATAGAGAATGATTATATATTTCATCCATTCCTATTTAATTGTCCGCTTGAGAATTGCACACTTTTTAATAAATGTACATATAATGATTAAGCAGCTAGCTAATTAGATTTTATTTTGATCCATTTAAACTATTTTTGGTTGGCTGAAAATAAAAGTGAATAATTAATTGAGGCATCTTAAAATGAAATAGTAGACACTAATTTTCCTTATATACTAAAAGACACTCATATATCTGTCGTTTGCTTTAATAGACATTACATCCTAATTACTAAAATGCTCGTCCTTTTCTTTTTTTCCCATCTCAAAGGTTACTCCACCCATAGACAATCTTATTTCCTTTCCATTTTAGCGATATTCTCCCAGTCCAACTTTCTGAAGCTTCATCTAGATAATATTCACAAAGGATTGCAAGGTTTCCCCTTTTCTCTTAGGGTTTTTCTAGTGGTGTTTTCTTCAAGCTGAAAAAAAATATAATAGGATTTGTATTATTTGATTTAACCATCTCAAGCCTGTAATAGGCAATCGGCTTCAAACTGTTACCTCTATTAGTTCCATTGCCGGACACGTAACTGCTATGTTTGTCGACACCGCTATCGAAGAATTAGGGTTACAATTGTGTATTTGCACCGTTTAATAAATAGAGGGAGCAAATCGGTATGACAACTAACTGAAAGGTTTAGACTATTAATTTATTCTAACTTTTTTTTCTTCTCCTAAACCCTAAAATGATCCTTCATAATTTATTTTTTAAAGTTTCTACTAGGTGTTTGATTGGTGGGTTATATTGTGATTTTTGAATGGCAGGTTTACGTGAAGTCTCGATTCCGTTTGTGATTATTTGTATGTAATTTTACAAGATTTCCAAGATTTATTTATTTTTTCCCCTTATTTGGGATATATAGTTTCTGATCAATTAGTAATCTTTGTGAAAGTGAAGTTTAAGATGATTGCATTAATGGTCAATTATGTGAAATAAAGGGGTTTTCAGTAATTGGTTTAATTTTTTTTAACTGGATGTGTTGATTTTGATAATTAGTTGTCTCTGTATGATTGCTTAAACGGTTAATTATTCTTAAATTAGTTGGCCTCAAGTTTGTACCAAATTAAATTTAATTTTCTTTTTGGTATATTTGGTTGGTCACATTTATAAGCTCTTATTTTTAAGTAAGCCTAGTATTGTTTTACAATGGAGAGTGGTTAAGTTTTTGACCCATTTCACATGAACTTATTATTGAATATACTGGCCGTAGTTGTAGTTTTCCCAATTCGTATGATATTGTATCTTTTGACCAAAAGGTGTTTAAAAAAAAGTTAAGCATAGTTTTATGATGTCGGCTCTGTACACTCATACATGTATACATGTTTGTACTTTATTTCAAGGCTAGGTTTTCATTGGTACAACCACACCTTAGAATACAGTGGTTCACAATCTGAACAAACGTTTAATGAGCACTACAATGGAGTTCATTGAAGTTTCTATCATAAGGAATGTAATAAACCTACTCTTCATGGTGAGTGCATTTGTTATTGTTTGTTTTATCTTTTTTGTTGGTTGTTTAACTTTTTGTTGCGTTGTTGTGATTTGGATCCAGTTTCTATTTGAATTCCTGTATTTAATTGAGTATGCTCAGTTATATAAGTGTTTTATTGATTTGTTAGACTTTTGGAAGTGAATCGATGGTAAAATTACCGCCAAAATGAAGAAAAGTCTTGGTTCTGACTATTTGAACACTTGACACATTTTGCCAAAAAGTGTCAAAATGATTAAGGGTGAATGTGGAGATGTCCCATATGTCAAGTTAACTGAGTTTAGAAGTTTTGGTCTCTTCAAAATAAGTTTTGGGTCTATTTTAATTGAAATGAGAAACTATGACCAATACAAGTCATAAGGATATATGTCGAGTGCGATAAGGTGTATACTTTAAACCAACTGCACTCATTTTTGAGATTGGGTTTATAACACCGAAATGCTACATACTCATCATTCTGTAATTTTATGTAGGGAAAAATGGTTTCTTTCCATTATAGATAACATATGTGATCAACCTTCCAACACATGTAAAAACAGTGACGTGGCAGTGTGTACCACTGATGTGGGTTTTTACACCTATTTAAATTAGAACTAAAGCTAATAATTAACTCCACACAAATGAGAAACTATCTCAATCGTATGTAGCTAGCACATTCAAATTCAAGTTTGTCCACATAGAGCGGTTGTTTAAGAATTAAAAACTAATAATTTTTCTAAAGTATAAACTGTAAAAGTGGGAGTTTTGTAATTAAATTGAATACGAAAAGTAAATAAACGGATAACCAGATGGACGAATCAGTGTTCACTCAGATGATTCACTAATCATGTGGATTGTTCTTTCAATTAAAACCGATTAAATGTCTGATATATCATAACTCAATCATTCAAACTTGACCAACTCACATAAATGACGTTCAAACAATCAAACTACAAATGATTAAACTATTGTGATTCAAACTAGGTTAAATTCACATAAAACCTTAATTACAACGATCACTCGAAGTAACTACACGATTGTGTTATCTAGTTACCAATTAATCACCATTCACACTCACACGTAAATGTCTAGATCTCCTAAGAGTTGAAGCATAACCTGTTTCTCACTAATGAACTCACGTAAACTAGTCAACAAATTATGTAGTTAAAGTAAAGTAACAGATTCACACAATAATGGATCTTTTGACTAAACACAATAATCATAAACCAATAAGATTAAGCTACTAAGATTTAGTCCGGATTAAATTCACTTAAAATCCTAAGTACAAAGATCACTTAATGTAATTACACGATTATGAAGCAAACTACCATTCATTTACCGCATAAACATTCAACTCAATCACTTGAAATCGAATACCTATACGTCTAGAGCACTTAAAGTGTTGAATTACAAATTATTTATCACATAATAAATAGTTGATAACATGTATAACTAAATTCAAGTAGAAAGTATGCATAACAATGGGTCTTTGACCAAACTTAATAAAACCAAATCATTCAAACATTAAATAAATAAACAAAATAAAAATCCAACAATCAAAAGTTAGTACATCTTAGCAAACACTAAAGGGTTTTAGCCTAACATGCTAAAAAAATCAACCAAACAATTGAAACAATAGCAATTCATGATTTAATCACTAAAATTGATGAAAAATAATGTACCAATGATTTTTAATGATCAAAGATTGAAGCTTAATGTTAAACCCTTTTTTGTTTAGTGAAGATGGGTCTTTGAAGCTCCAAAATCGCCCAAGTTCGGAAGAAATTCGTAATCCCCTAAAAATGAAACGAGATGTCATATTTATAAATGTGGTCTGGCCGACAAAAGCTCGCGATCACGAGGTTTATTTGCCTGGAATTTCGTGATCGCGAGGCCCGTAATTAAGGGGTCTTCGCGTTCGCTTTTCTTTTTCTCGGTTCGCATACTTGCCTTCGACTTCATTCTCACGAACGGGGGTCAAAATCTCTCGATAGCGAGACCTGAACAACAATTTCATCTCAAAAACTCACTTAATTTTTGGCGTTAACCCCGGTTCGAACCTAGAACTTTATAACTGATAATTTAGCTTTGAAACACTTGAAAACCACCATAAATCATCAACTAACAACCAAAATACCACCTTGATCATAAAAGGCGTAAAACTCATCATATGTCTTCATTATAAGGCCAAAATAATGTGAATGGAACCCGATATTGCAAAATAAATATATGTAATACGAGTAGTATCGAATTCCCCTACACTTGAACCTTGCTTGCCTTCAAGTAAGTCTATCTTCAAATATAAACAATACAAGAACAAATACCAGGTGCTTATTTCTAAAAATAATTAGAAACAAGATACACCATCATTAGCAACACAAACAAACATAACCAAAATGTGTAATCTTCAATATAGAACTGCAAGGTTCAAGTCTTCAAACTCTTCAAGTGTATCAATCATTAATGAGCCCGAACAAACATCAAATGAACACATGATAATAGAACTAGGTACAAATTACAAACTACGCACTAGTAAAACTAGAAGCATTACTGTAGATTCCACGAACTACTAAAAAGCTTCAATCGGGTGGAACTTAGTGCGATTCCGAAAAATTTGATCCTAGGGAACACATGACCTTATGAAAACCATTTATAATCTGAAAAGGATAAAACAAACTAGCTTTTACACTAACAAGTTTTCCGGAATTTTATCTTTAAAGGTCATGTGCACTTAAAGTCATTCTTGTATTGAACAACCGCAAGGACAACATACTACCACTGTAGACAAACCTTCTCGGTAATAGAGAAAGGTGATGGGGTAGCACTTGTCAATTGTGAGTGTTTAGGTGTCATCCACAGCCAATCTGGTAGTGACCAGCGACACTGGGCAAGTAACAAACCCTAAAAAAATCACTCCGGTGTTTAAGGAGTAAGATGGGAATGATACAGGACGACATTTTGTACAATTTCGTCAATTCGCGAGTTACAACGGCGAAGCCTAAGCTATCGTGCAGTTTTCCAAGGCTTTCTCTTCCCGCAGTACCTTTACATCTTAAAAAGATGTTAGTATGAAATAGTATAGTTTAGGAAGATGTTACCAAGTGAAATGAAACTTGAAAGACTTTACTTTCAAGTTTTAAATGAAACTACTTTGACTAGGAAGACTTTACTTCCTTTTCAACAAACATACAAAACACAAAAGAATTACAAAACACCAAATAAAATGAGGTACATGCACAATTCACCTCATAAAAGTGATAACATTTGCTCAATAAAATAGCTACACTTGCCTTTTGAAACCTCCAAAAATTCTGAAAATTTTCAAAATTTTCAACAATTGACTTAACAATAATACAAAAAGCTAAGTGTATCACATCCGCTAGAATTTATATCTCTTCCTCCACACTTAAGATCATGTAATGCCCTCGTTACATGAGATCATAAAATCAAAATATAAATTCGAGAGGATAATAGAGTGAATGGAAAAGACATAACTGGATGTAGAGCATAAGAATCGCGAAACAGAGTGACAGACGGCTCTGCACTGACGGTCATTCCTCGATTGTCATCACATAATGTCTAACACCAATGTACCTGTAAATGAATAAACAAAAAACACAAAAATGAAAAATCTTTTTGGATTTTTTAATTTTTTTAATTTTTTTTAAGATTTTTGATTTTAAAACACACGCATTATACAAAATATACAGGGATACATGTGCAAATTTATTAACGAGTCTTGCACTAGACTACAGCTCCTTCTCAACTGATGCCTGGATGATATGCGGTTCCATCCTTCAATCCATCAGAACCATTACCCGAAGATCTATACCCAACCGCAATCAATAACCAAATATCCACATTCTTTGACTCCTCAGTCAACTCCCTAAGTTTTTCCCTTTCTTTCTTTGATAGATTAGACACTAATCTATGACTTACAAACTCATCCTTTTCAGACTTTGCATTTCTAACCCGACTATATAATTTTCTCATGGACTAATCAACAACACTATCCTCGGGCGGTTTACCAATACGTTCCTCCTTTACCTTTACCCCACACTTATTCGGTTTAGTAGTTTCAGTTTTATACTTAATAGTTTCAACACTAGTAACCACATTCACATAACCTACACGTGTGTGTGGTGGCTTAACAGTAAACTTAGTCTGAAAATTAGGCTTTTACCTCTATCTTTTAACACTAATTTCCCGGTTTTTCAACCAGTTAACGCACCCGCAGTCGCTAAAAATGGTGTACCTAGAATAATTGGTACAACCTTATCTGCAATCATATCAACACCTACAAAATCTGCGAGAAATTCTAAATCACTAACTTTAACAACAAAATTTCAAAAATCCCCACCGGTTTACTAACTGACTGGTCAATCAATGTAACACCCGAAGTAGTTGGTTTAAGTTCACCTAAGTTCAAATGTGAAGAAATAGAATAAGGCATAAGATTTATACTCCTACCTGAGTTAGTTAAACACTTAAAGAGCTCAGAACCACCAATCCTACAGGGCACTATGAATGGCCCAGGATCACTTAACTTCGGTGGCAAATCATTCTTCCTCACGGAGGATGCCTGTTCATGCTCTCGTTTCCTAGCCATCAAGTCCTTCAAAAATTCCCATATTTGGGCATACTTGCATGAACATCAACCAAAGGAACATTCACAAATATATTATCAGTATTCAAAGACTTATAATTATCTTCCTTCGGCTTTTAGGATCGGATTTCTTGCGGATATGGAATAGCTGGCTTGTACTCCTTCACCTCATGCACAAATTTCACTCTTTTCTCAACTCTAAATCTGGGAGACTTAGTAGTTTCCAACTTCTTCAATTCCATATGAAGTTTTGCCCATCATCAATGACATTAAATAGTTACCATACTCGGGCGTTGTATGACCAATTTGAATCCCATCATCTTCACAAGATGTCATATTCTTCACACTTTCCACACGAACCCAATCAACACTCTTATATGGAGTATAATCCGCCATGTCAGAATGATACGAGAAAACAAAATCACCATACTCGTTATGGATTTATGGATTGTACGAACCTCAAACTCATCCTCATCATCTTCACATCCCAATGTGTAAACTGGTTTCGTCGCACCGAAATCATAACCCTCAGAATTAGATATAACATTAACCTGCGAATAGTGAGAAACTTGAGTTTCCTTTTTCTTTTGAGGACCTTGTGAAGAACCAACATTCTGACCTCTATTAACATGATGATCTGGGTTGACTTGGGTATTAGATGGAAGAGTACCCAGTGGTCTCTCCACTAACAAGCTAGTAACACGACCCATATCCCTCTCGAGATTTTGAATGGTAGCCTGCTGATTGCAAAGTTTCTGTTTCAAAAGCTCATCCTTTTCCTCTTGCTTCACCATATAGCTCCTAATCAAATCTTCCAAACCAGAATTGTATACATGCAGCTGGTTGTTCTGATGATATTGATTTTGGTTAAAAGGTTGTTGGTAGTTTTGTTCATAGAACCCCGGTGGTCCATTTCTATGATAACCTGAACTACCTAGAAACTGATTTCCCGCATAATTAACCTAATCAATCATCGGCCTATCATTAATATCACAATCTTTGGTCAAATGAGGCCCCTTGCAACGTTCACAACCCACTTGCATCGCGACCACTGTCTTGTTTGTAACGACTCGAATTTTTTTTGAATTTTAATTATATTTATTACTTTCACAAAACTGCGTATTTGTGCCTACTGAGTTAGATTATATTCTGGGATCATCAGTTATGTTAATCACTTTCATTAATATCTACAACGTGTTATTAAGTGCTTAATTACTTAACATGATCCTCGAATGCATTTATGACAGTTAGTGTCACTTATTGTTTAAAACGAGCTACGTACTTGGTACACGTTAAACTTTTGTCATAATTGGAATGTTATGACTACGTAAACATAGTTGCTATTTATTTATGACAATTACTTGGCTTGGTGGTTATTTAATTATGCTTAGTGTTTACTAATGCTCACTAGTTACCTTAATGGACTTTTACCTTAATGGACTTCCATGGCCCAACCTACTCAACTAAGTGGATTAATTAGTGGACTAATTAGCCCATTTACTTAATGATTAGCCCATGAAAATAATAAGACAAGTAACTTGCATGCTTATGAACTAATGCTTACACTTTGTTGCATGCCACCCAACATATCAACATCACCTTGTACCACCACCATGGACCACACCATGCCACCACCACATGAGGCCAAAATGGTCCCCCCGCCCATCCAAAACCGTCGGCCACCCCTCCCACCATCACCATTATTTATTTTCTTTTTCTTTTTCTTTCTTTATTAAATACACACTTCACTTCATTTTCTCAAACACACACTTCTCTCTACAATCTCACTCTAGAATTCTCTCTCAAATTGTAAGTTTGAAACTTACTTCTTTTCTTTCTTTTCTTCTAAATTTGAAATCATCATCATCATGATCAAAGATTTAAGTCTTGTAACTTGAATCTTCATAACTCTTGTAAGATATAAACTTTGTTTTGAAAAGTCTTCAAGAACATGAAGGATTCAAGCTTGTTAGCTTTTGATCGGTGTCGAAGGGCCGGTCAAAAATAGCCTAATTACTCTACTTTAGATAGGGTAAGCAGGATTCGTTCCACGGGAAGTTATGGTTAACTAGCAAGCAATTTTAAGATTGGTTTGTTTGTGATTAACTAAAATTAACTAAAGTAAAGACTAGATTAACAATTACTAAGCAAATGTAAACTTTGAGTATTTAAGAGCATAAACAATGAGCTAAATGAAAAAAGTTGTAATCAATTGGATGGAAGTCTTTATTCCTTGACAATCCCAATTATGCATGCATTAGTTCAACAAATCCTTATGCTATCAAATTATCAACTAAATCTCATAGACAAGACTTCTTTAGTTTTCCAATTTATGATTATCTTGGGCACAAGCAATGCTACTTACACATGTTGTCTTTATCCCTATACTAAATTGTAAGTAGGTTGGATTAAGCACAAGATGTTAAATATCAATCACTTGTCTTGCAACAATCAATAACTTTCAAACTTGCATTAAATGATAATTCAAAAGATTCAATGAAATTATAAACCAAAAGACATAAAGATTACAAATTCAAAAATCACATAAGTAAATGAAGAACTAAACATAAAATAATTGTTCATGCAAGGAATAAAGTAAAAGAAACTAGCCAAGCATGTTGGTGATGATGATCATGGTTGCTTCTTGAAGTTGCATGATGAAGACTCCTTGAAATCTAGCTTGAATCTTGATTTGATGATGATTGATGATGTGTTTTTGTGTGTTTGATGCTCTAAAAACTGATGGAAAAGTAAGTAAATTCGTAGCCTAGGGTTTTCATTATATAGGGGTGAAGTAGGGTAACCCCCAAGCATTAAATCCCTCAAATTCGGCCTCAAACTTTATCCAAAAATAGCTCCAGCCACAAATTATGCTCACCGGGCGCAAATTACGCCCGGGCGTCAAATCCAAGCGCCTCCTTATGCCCATATTCCACCTGAGACAATTTGTGACCCAGGCCAGGCGCCTACATGCACCCACCAGCCGCCTCCTTGCGGCTGGGTTCCAGTTTTCGCATCTTTTCCTTGTTTTAACCCCCATTTTCGCGTTTCATCTTGACTTGTTGCCCATCATGAAAACCTTATAAAACAACTTTTTAAACTTCAAATGCACGCGTAAAATCCATCTCTTAATATCAAATACAATCGGTATTTATGAACCGATCAACTCCCCCACACTTATCATTGTTTGTCCTCAAACAATCTCAAACTCAAATCTTCGACTCGAACCTTTAATTAAGCTTTTAACAACTGATAAATCTTCAAAGGACTGTATAAAACCGCAACGTCTTGAACTCAATGTGAAACGTAAATTCTTTCGACATGGCTCTCACTTAACCAACTTTAACTTCCCAATTATATGAACATCTCATCTCAAGCACATACTTCAAAAATGTGACAAAACTTCAAACTTGGTGATCTTCAAATAAAACATAAGTCAAGTGAGATCCATCTGCCATATGAACTAGATAAGAGAACCATGGTACAAGTTACATACTACGCTCTAGTTGTTAGGCTAGAAGCATTACCGTTAATTCAATCTTTGTTTTGAAAGTTGGTGTGCCAGAGCAGGGTGGACAATCGACGAAGGGTCGTGGAATTTAAGTCCCACGTGACTTATAATGAGAAATAGTTTTGTGGATTTAGCCCCATCTAGCTCTAGTTTTAGCGGTATTATACGCCCCAACAAGGCTCGCGTGTAGGAATATTTATCCAGCCCCTATGCTGGCTGTTTTATGGATTTGGCTCCATCGAGCTCTCGTTTTGTGGTTTTAGCCCCAAGCATGGCTCTCGTGTAGGAATATTTATCCAGCCCCTATACTGGCTGTTTTGCAGCGAACTGCGGGTATAGCTAGTGTCATCAACAGCTAATCCTTGTTTTTGGATAGCGACACTGAACAAGTTCAAGCACTAGCATTTGTTCCCGGTATCGAAATAAGATGTGAATGAACAGGAAATGACATTTTGTACTTTTCAATTCCGTCAATTCATAGGTAAGAAGCTGCACTAAAAGTAAAAGTGCTTTTGAAACATAAATCAGAAGACTTTACTTCCTTATTTGAATAACACCTTGATAAACACAACTAAGAAGACTTTACTTCTTAACTGTACCACTTTTGAAAAATCTTGTTTAATTTAGGTGTTTACAACCAACTTTTTATTAATACCCATTAATACCATGC
This sequence comes from Rutidosis leptorrhynchoides, assembly GCF_046630445.1. Classification (NCBI taxonomy): domain Eukaryota; kingdom Viridiplantae; phylum Streptophyta; class Magnoliopsida; order Asterales; family Asteraceae; genus Rutidosis; species Rutidosis leptorrhynchoides. The sequence continues at coordinate 67,876,058 of NC_092337.1, forward strand.
CACTTCACTTATTCTTTCAACTCTTTTTCACAAGAATCACACTTGGTTTGTTATAAAATTATGATAAAAATTTTGTTCACTTTAACAACCATAATGTTTTACTCACTTTAAGCTTCAAACCAAGTAATGTATCCCAAAATATTTAAAATTTCCCTCTCTCCCACACTTGAATCATGCTACGCCCTCGTACGCTTGTTTAGAATATTACAATACTTATGTGAAAAGAAAAAGGAAAAAATTTAATGCATTACCGAGATACTCGCAAGTTCACCATCCAATAGTAACCATCGCACATCATTTTGATTCATCATCACGCATTCCATTCGATTACATTTATCGTTCTATTACAACTTAGAAAAGAAAAAAAAAAGAAAACGTAAAATCCTAACTAGCCACTTCCGTAGGACTCACGGTTGCACTTAGAGTGTGCAACAAGCCTTTAAACCACCCGATTCCCTCGGGTGGACGAGTTTTGTCTCGTGAGGGCTTGCAGTGAACATACCCACAAAGTTCATTTATCTAATAATAAATAAAAACTAAATAGAAACAAAGTAATAATAAAATGAAGAAGACTTACAAACTCTACATATAGTTTGTGCAGTTTTTATTTTCGAGTCGCGCACACGACTCTTTCTTCACTTCAGCTAATTCCAGGACTGTAGAAGGTTCCTCCTTCCCTCACTTTATGAGAACCTTCACTCTCTCTAACTTTTCTCAACTTAGAATCTAACCACACATCATTCTCCTTAGCCACATGCATTAACTCAAACAATTTAGCTTTTTCTTTAGGAGACAAGTTACACACAAGACGGTTACTCAAACTTTCATCTCCTCTAATCCTAGCATCATGGAACCGTCTATGTAATTTCCTCATAGAACGATCAATCACTGGGTCATTCACATATTCCTTACACTCACTATCATGCCTCAAATAACTATGTGGCGGGTTTACACTATCTCCCCCACACTTAGGCCCTTCAAGATCCTCTAAATTGGAAAACACCTCATAATCAACTTGAGAATTCACATTTTCATTCTTATTCACTTTGATCTTGTGACCTCCAAACCTCTCAACAAGTAGTTCTACGTTTCTCCCCATTACTTTGACTACTTTTCTATCGGATTCTTTAGACTTTTCAAGTGTATCAACAGACACATTCCCAACACACATAGTCTCCATTTTGTTATCACTAGATACCTGCTCATTTGATTTTCTCATTGATGGTGGTCGGTAAGGCTCAATCGTCTTTGGAGTTACCAAATGTTCCATCTTATCATCTTTCTCACTAAATGTGGACACTGCCATCACAGTTTCTTTCATCGGTAATGAATAAGTGGTGTTGATAAATGAACTCAACTTGGTTTCAAGAACTTGACTCAAAATTTTCAATTCTCGCTCAAGATTTTATATCGACTCTTGTTGACTCATTAAAATTTATGCATTAGTTCTTATTTGAGATTCCATGAATTCACTTGTCATACCCTCTTCACTAGATTTTCTTACCTCCACTTTCTCTTTCACATCCGGTGCATACTTTTGAACCTGTTCATGGTTAGTATCCAACAAAAAATAATCCTGGACATCCAGTGTATGTAATGAATTAAAAATATTAATCCGTGATCTCTTATTACCAAAAGAAATGTCCATAACCCCGGTTCTACAATTGATAAGAGCATCAATTGTGGCCAAAAATAAACGACCAAGAATGATCGTCGGTTGGGTTTCCCTAAAAGCGGTCTCTGTGTCCAGAACTATAAAATCTACCGGGTAATAAAAGTCTTCCACTTTCACAATCACATAATCCAACATACTCCGTTGAGTTCTCATTGACCAATCCACAAGTTGGACGAGAATATTTGTATGTTTTAAAGTTCCCAACTCGTATTGGTCAACAAGGTTCGATGGAAGTATGTTAATACTAACCCCTAAGTCCAACAAAGCCTTTTTGACATTAACATTACCCACCGTAACCGAAATTAATGGTGTCCCCGGGTCCTTAAACTTAGGTGAAAGTGAACACGAAATTACAGCACTCACTTTTTCAGTTAATTTTACCTTTTTGGGCAATGATGCGTTGAGTTTACGCTTTTGAACACATAAATCTTTTAAAAACTTAGCATATGCTGAAATTTGTTTAATTGCTTCAATAAGTGGAATATTTATTTTTACTTGTTTAAATGTCCCCCACATATCATCCATTTTCGGTCCCTTTTTCCCATAAGAGAATTGGTTCGGGACCTCCAAAGTCTTGAGGAATGGAATGGTATTAGTCTCCATGTCTGATTTCCCAATTTCGTTAAAGAGGGGTCCTTTATTTTCCACCCCCTTCCCATGGTCAATATTTTCACTTACCTCATCCTCCTCATCAAGAATGATAGGAGACTTACTTGCATCACGTTGAGCTACCTCTTTCTCACCAACCTTGTTGTCATACTTATTTCCACTACGCAAGGTGCCTACCATATTCACACTATGTCCTTTGCCCGAGTCCTTATGATTTGGATTTAATACTGTATAACTCGGAATAGTACCCGGCTCCCGATTTCCCTTACTCTCTGCTACATTACCAATTTCTTTAGCCAATGCACCAATAGACTTGTTTTGCATCTCCACTATTTTCTGCATTTCAGAAATAAACGCGTCCATCTTGGCATCCGAGCTTGATGGTTGATTGAGTGGAGAACCATTTTGATTTTGGTAATTGTTTTGGTTTTGGTTTCGGTTATTGGGATAAGGGTTTTGGTAGTTTCTTTGATAGTTGCCTTGATTCTGAAAGTTCCCTTGGTTTTGAAAGTTGTTTTGAGGTCTTTGTTGGGTCCTTTGGGTAACATTTAGAGCGTTGTTGTTGCTCCAACTAAAGTTTGGATGATTTCTCCATCCCGGATTATACGTGTTAGAGTATGGATCAAATCTCCTTCCCTGAACCTCGTTAACATGTTCTTCCTTTATCTGTTGATTCACCGGTGGAATCCCATTCCTACACCCGTGTGCGAAATGAGAAGGATCTCCACATATCTCTCAAACTTCCTGAACCTGCGAAACATTACAAGCAAGACTCTGGTTTGGGTTGTTAAATATAAGCATTTTCAAATCATCTAGTTCTTGTTATAAGTTCCTCGATGAACCACCCGAGTCAGAAACACGGTTCACTCGGGAAGTACTAGGTTGTTTCCGATTGACTGAAGCTTGGGTTTTCGAACCCTTGCTTAATTGCTCAAAGAAGGTCCACTAGACATCACTAGATCGAGTTAAAAACGCCCCACCACTAGCCGCCAAAAGGAATTGCCTATTTTGGGAATCCAAACTATCATAGAAAACTTTAACCAATTCCCACTTTGGTATCTCATGGTGTGGGCATGCCCTAAGTAATTCCTTCAAACGTTCGTACGCTTCATGCAAAAGTTCACCAGGCAATTGCCTAAAAGATTTTATTTGCGTACGCATGTCCGAGGTCTTACTTATTGGTTAGAACTCCTCTAAAAACTTCTTTTTCATTTCCGCCCAAGTATTAATACTCCGGGCGGGTAAAGAGAGAAACCAACGTTTTGCCTTATCTTTCAATGAATAAGGAAATAACCGAAGGCGTACCTCCTCATCAGTGAAACCGTTTACCTGATTAGTAGCACATATTTCATTAAACTCAGTGATGTATTCATATGGTTCCTCATTGGCCATACCTCGATAGGTTGGCAAGATCGATATGAGTTGAGGCCGGACCTCAAATCTTCGTGTGTTTCCTCCTGCCGGTGCAGGAAAAACAATGGGTGAATGATCCGCATAATCACCCGGTTGGTAGTAGGAGTCTACTCCTCTTTCACGGTCAGCCATTTCGGTTTGTTGAACAAAAACTTCCTCCTCGACGTCGGAGTCTGATTTAGGCGAGTTTGGTGGAACAATAGGATGTGAATCTGGTGGTGGTTGCGTTGATGCTGAAGCCACCGTCGAGCTTTTTAGAATCCTTGTAGCTTTTCGATTAGCTTTTGCAGATTTCTCGATTTCCAGATTTAAAGGCTCAAGATTTTGATCTCCTGAACTCCGAGTTTGCATACATTAACCTGCATTTCAACATAAACAAGAATACCGAGCGTAAAACTGACAAAACAAAATAAAAGAAAACAATATTTTTGGGGTTTTTTTTATTTATGATTTTGATGGTTTTTCTAATTTAACAAGAAAGCAATTAAAATAAGATCTTGCAATCAAGCGCACACCTCCCCGGCAGCGGCGCCAAAATTTGATCGGTGTCGAAGAGCCGGTCAAAAATAGCCTAATTACTCTACTTTAGATAGGGTAAGCAGGATTCGTTCCATGGGAAGTTATGGTTAACTAGCAAGCAATTTTAAGATTGGTTTGTTTATGATTAACTAAAATTAACTAAAGTAAAGACTAGATTAATAATTACTAAGCAAATGTAAACTTTGAGTATTTAAGAGCATAAACAATGAGCTAAATGAAAAAGGTTGTAATCAATTGGATGGAAGTCTTTATTCCTTGACAATCCCAATTATGCATGCATTAGTTCAACAAATCCTTATGATATCAAATTATCAACTAAATCTCATAGACAAGACTTCTTTAGTTTTCTAATTTATGATTATCTTGGGCACAAGCAATGCTACTTACACATGTTGTCTTTATCCCTATACTAAATTGTAAGTAGGTTGGATTAAGCACAAGATGTTAAATATCAATCACTTGTCTTGCAACAATCAATAACTTTCAAACTTGCATTAAATGATAATTCAAAAGATTCAATGAAATTATAAACCAAAAGACATAAGGATTACAAATTCAAGAATCACATAAGTAAATGAAGAACTAAACATAAAATAATTATTCATGCAAGGAATAAAGTAAAAGAAACTAGCCAAGCATGTTAGTGATGATGATCATGGTTGCTTCTTGAAGTTGCATGATGAACACTCCTTGAAATCTAGCTTGAATCTTGATTTGATGATGATTGATGATGTGATTTTTGTGTGTTTGATGCTCTAAAAACTGATGGAAAAGTAAGTAAATTCGTAGCCTAGGGTTTTCATTATATAGGGGTGAAGTAGGGTAACCCCCAAGCATTAAATCCCTCAAATTCGGCCTCAAATTTTATCTAAAAATAGCTCAAGCCGCAAATTATGCTCACCGGGCGCAAATTACGCCCGGGCACCAAATCCAGACGCCTCCTTATGCCCATATTCTACCTGAGACAATTTATGACCCAGGCCAGGCGCCTACATGCACCCACCAGCCGCCTCCTTGCGGCTGGGTTCCAGTTTTCGCATTTTTTCCTTGTTTTAACCCCCGTTTCCACGTTTCGTCTTGACTTGTTGCCCATCATGAAAACCTTATAAAACAACTTTTTAAACTTCAAATGCACGCGTAAAATCCATCTCTTAATATCAAATATAATCGGTATTTATGAACCGATCAGCTTTGAATCTTCATTATCTTGTTAGATCTAAGTTTATTAACTTAAGATCTCTTTAATTGTGTTAAAAGATCAAAACTCATGCTTATGATCTTCATGTAACTTGTAGATCCAACTTTTTACTTTATGGATCTTGAAGAACACTAGAAATCCAAGCTTAATAGCTTGAGGTTTCAACAAAAATTTAGTTAAGATCAAAGTTTATTAACTTATGATCTTCTTTAATTTGTTGTACTTTAGATTTATGACTTGTATTTTCATTAAACAAAAGATACAAGCTTACTAGCTTGAGATCTCATAAGTATTGTTAGGAATCCAAGCTCTCTAGCTTAGGGTTTCATTTTTGTGTTTGATCTAAGTTGTGTAACTTATAGTTTTCTACTTTGTTTAAACAAAAGCTCATTAGCTTATGCTCATTATACTTTACAAAATCTAAGTCTCATAACTTATGGTTGTGTAAAAGTTGAAAGTCTAAGTGTTATGACTTAGGGTTTCACCAAGAACATAAGATCTAGACTTTTTAGTCTAAGGTCTTTAATACTTAGCTAAGATCTAAGTTCTATAACTTAAGGTCTTGCTTATTTAGTTTGATTCAAGGTTTATAGCTTAATAGAACTTGTACTGGTGTCGAAACTAAGAACTTGATGTAACTTGGGTTCATCATCTTGCTTAAACTCTTAAATGAGTTGTATTTTATTTCTTAGTCTTGACTTTATGTGTTGATGGTTAAACCTTGGTTAAAGTGATGCTAAAACATCAAAGAGTTGTACACTTGAGGCTTATACGCATCAAGGATAAGAACCGTGATGAGCATCAAACACCAAGAAACCCACCGGAGCACTTGTTTTCTATTTTTCAGGGTCTGATCAGACTCCTGGGCTTTTGGAAAAGTTAATTTCCAGATAGTTCGGTTAGAGTAGATGACTTTTCGTTTAAGACTCGCCTAAATCCTGAAGCGACCCGTTCATACCGATTATAAACGATTCACAATAGTTGATTTCATTGCGAGGTATTTGACCTCTATATGATACATTTTACAAACATTACATTCGTTTTTAAAAGACAAACTTTCATTACATCGAAAGTTGACAGGCATGTATACCATTTCATAATATATCATACTATCAATGAGTTATTAATAATCTTGTTGAACTCAACGACTCGAATGCAACGTCTTTTGAAATATGTCATGAATGACTCCAAGTAATATCTCTAAAATGAGCAAATGCACAGCGGAAGATTTCTTAAATACCTGAGAATAAACATGCTTTAAAGTGTCAACCAAAAGGTTGGTGAGTTCATTAGTTTATCATAAACAATCATTTCCAATAATTTAATAGACCACAAGATTTTCATTTTCATTTCTCATAAACATCATCTCATATCAGGCATTTCGCAAACTGCATAGAGATAAAAATCATTCATATGGTGAACGCTTGATAACCGAACTAACAGGATGCATATAGAATATCCCCATCATTCCGGGACTCTCATCGGATATGATAATCGAAGTACTAAAGCATTCGTAACCCGAATGGGACGTGTCAAGGTCCATAGATCTATCTTTAGGATTCGCGTCAATTAGGGGTCATTTCCCTAATTCTTAGGCTACCAAGCTAAAAAGGGGCATATTCGATTTCGATAATCTAACCATAGAATTTAGTTTCGATTACTTGGGTCTATTTCGTAAAACATTTATAAAAGCAGTGCATGTATTCTCAGCCCAAAAATATATATTACAAAAGAATTTAAAAAGAGAGCAAATGAAACTCACGATACTGTATTTCGTAGTAAAAATACATATGACGTCATTGAACAAGTGTAGGGTTGGCCTCGGATTCACGAACCTATATCATTTATATATATATTAACACATATAATTGAAGTCGAATAAATTTATGTATTATTATTAACATAACCGTTATTTTAGTAATTCATGTGTTTCATTATTATCTTAACTATATTTACTTTATATACTTTAAATAAATAATTTATAAAATATAGTTTTATTAAGTATATTTATATAACTAACTTTTATTATAATAATAATAATAATATTAATAGTAATATTGATAATAATAATAATATAGTTGTAATAATAATAATAATAATGGTAAAAGTAATAATAATGATAGTAATAATATTAAAAATGATAAAAATATTAATAGTAATGTTAATACTAATAATAATAACGATAATAATAATAATAATGATAATTTTAAAAATAAAAAAAAAATTAATTTTAATAATAATGATAATAATATGATATTAATGCTAATAATACTTATTTTTATAGTAATAATAACTATAATAATAATAATTTTAGTAATGATAATACTTATAGTAATAATAATAATGATTAAAATTTGTCATATGTTAATAATAATAATAATAATAATATTAATAATTTTCGTAATAATAATAATAATAATAATAATAATAATAATAATAATAATAATAATAATCATAATAATAGTAAAACTAAATAATAATAGGTATACTTAAAATTTATATTCATAACAATAATATTAACAACATATTAACCAAATCATAATAATAACAATAATCATATAATAAAAATAATGATAATAATAATAATAATAAAAGTAATTAAAAATGCTACCTCACAAGAAAAAGCTCTAAAAAAATAACTGCCTTTGCTTGGACTCGAACTTAAGACCTCTAGTTCCCCTATCACACTCCCAAACCATCCCTCCGTTTATTGCTTTTATGAATTAAATCTCAATCTAATTACTATAACTCGTCTGGCTTAGCTTCTATCGGCCCAACAGCAGGTTCCCAAGCCCAATTATTTAAACCCATTTAAGCCTAGTCTATTTGTTTGTTAAATGGATCCACAAGCCCAACAATCGATCCAAAACAACAAGCCTGCTTAATCTCTAATTAAAGGGCCTGGTCGTACACGATTAAGAAACAGAAACCTAGCAGCTAGTTTAACGTTTATTATTCATCATCATTGTTATCGTTATCTTCCTACTTTATCATCATCATAGTGAATCGTCACGATCATCATCATCTTCATCATTATACTGTAGCATCATCATCTTCCATCTCATCGTTAACATCATCATAAACTCGTAATCATCATCAATCAATTATCATCATCGTTCTTGTTACCCCACACCATCGTTATTGTGTAACAGTAATAAAAAAAATCGTGTAGTAGTTTAAAAGGATTGAAGGAAGTGGCAGTTTTAGATGATGGCTATCGAACAGAAGGGACGAGCAGCAGGTATAGTCTTTGATGACCGTTGGTGCGAATAGAACACACATATTATTAGGTCGTTCATGGTAGCAGGAGGTTGTTCGCAGGTGGTGAATGTGGTTCTCAATAGTAACATAAGTGGTGGTGGAATTCGAGTAATTAAATAGTAACTAGTTGTTGCTATATTTGTATTAACAAGATCACAAAACAAGCAAGAGCAAGTAGAAATCAAAAAGCGGGGTGCGTGTTCTATGGTAATGACCGAAGGTGTTGTAGAGTCAGATAAGAAGCAGGTTTTATTGATGATTTGTTTGAATAAGAATAGAAAATGAAATTGTGCAAACAAATATGAAAGGTTTCTACTAATAGTAGCAGTTAACTCGTCGACTATAGTCGTCTTTGAGGTGATGATTTAGAACGTGAAGGCAGCGGTATCAATACAGGAGGGAGAGAGGAGATAGTAGAATGACAGTTATGGGGGTGACTAGGGTGGTTGTTGGGGTGATTCTTGGTGGTTGTAGGTGTTGGAAGGTGGGGGTTTGTGTGAGGTTTTCGAACGGCAAAAACAGTAGCAAAAATGGGTTTGGTTGTTTTCCTGACTTGGCTCTACAGAAACAGTATTAGTAAGCAACAATAATCATGGTGGTTCACGATGATGTTTGTGGGGTTTGATGAAGGTGGTGTTTGATAGCATTCGATCGAGAAATAGGAAGAAGAAGTTGGAAATAAATTGCTGTTGGATAGTGGTGCATCACGATGGTAAAGAGGAAGAAAAGCAAGGTGAAGGTTGTTTCAACGGTGAGGTGGTCGATTTGGTTTAAGTGGGTTCAATGGTGATGAAGTGATCAAGGCAAGGTGGTTCACTTTGGTTGTGGTTTGGACAGGATATAAGAAAGAAGGAAGGAAAGAAACACAAGTATACTAGTGGTGTCTAGTGGTTGTTAAAAAAAATAGTTGAGTGAAGAATATGGTGATATTGTGGGTTTGTTAGTCGAAAAAAATAATAAAGAAGATAGTGGTTGGTTGTTTGAAGTCATATGCAAATGCAGTGTATATATAATGCATATATCTCATAATAGACAAGTTAATAGAATAGAATATAGTAAACTAAATAATCTTGCAATGTATATTATAATTGAGTGTGATAGAAATCAAAAGGTTACAGTGATCAAATAGTAATAATATTAAACTCTCGTGAATTTTAGTTGTTGGTATGTTACCGACAGTTTTCATGGACTGCATTGAAATGTCCCGTTCTTATTGATTAAAAACGTTCCATATTAATTGATTTCGTTGCGAGGTTTTGACCTCTATATGAGACGTTTTTCAAAGACTGCATTCATTTTTAAAACAAATCATAACCTTTATTTCATAGATAAAGGTTTTAAAAAGCTTTACGTAGATTATCAAATAATGATAATCTAAAATATCCTGTTTACACACGACCATTACATAATGGTTTACAATACAAATATGTTACAACAAAATAAGTTTCTTGAATGCAGTTTTTACACAATATCATACAAGCATGGACTCCAAATCTCGTCCTTATTTAAGTATGCGACAGCGGAAGCTCTTAATAATCACCTGAGAATAAACATGCTTAAAACATCAACAAAAATGTTGGTGAGTTATAGGTTTAACCTATATATATCAAATCATAATAATAGACCACAAGATTTCATATTTCAATACACATCCCATACATAGAGATAAAAATCATTCATATGGTGAACACCTGGTAACCGACATTAACAAGATGCATATATAAGAATATCCCCATCATTCCGGGACACCCTTCGGATATGATATAAATTTCGAAGTACTAAAGCATCCGGTACTTTGGATGGGGTTTGTTAGGCCCAATAGATCTATCTTTAGGATTCGCGTCAATTAGGGTGTCTGTTCCCTAATTCTTAGATTACCAGACTTAATAAAAAGGGGCATATTCGATTTCGATAATTCAACCATAGAATGTAGTTTCACGTACTTGTGTCTATTTTGTAAATCATTTATAAAACCTGCATGTATTCTCATCCCAAAAATATTAGATTTTAAAAGTGGGACTATAACTCACTTTCACAGATTTTTACTTTGTCGGGAAGTAAGACTTAGCCACTGGTTGATTCACGAACCTATAACAATATATACATATATATCAAAGTATGTTCAAAATATATTTACAACACTTTTAATATATTTTGATGTTTTAAGTTTATTAAGTCAGCTGTCCTCGTTAGTAACCTACAACTAGTTGTCCACAGTTAGATGTACAGAAATAAATCGATAAATATTATCTTGAATCAATCCACGACCCAGTGTATACGTATCTCAGTATTGATCACAACTCAAACTATATATATTTTGGAATCAACCTCAACCCTGTATAGCTAACTCCAACATTCACATATAGAGTGTCTATGGTTGTTCCGAAATATATATAGATGTGTCGACATGATAGGTCAAAACATTGTATACGTGTCTATGGTATCTCAAGATTACATAATATACAATACAAGTTGATTAAGTTATGGTTGGAATAGATTTGTTACCAATTTTTACGTAGCTAAAATGAGAAAAATTATCCAATCTTGTTTTACCCATAACTTCTTCATTTTAAATCCGTTTTGAGTGAATCAAATTGCTATGGTTTCATATTGAACTCTATTTTATGAATCTAAACAGAAAAGTATAGGTTTATAGTCGTAAAAATAAGTTACAAGTCGTTTTTGTAAAGGTAGTCATTTCAGTCGAAAGAACGACGTCTAGATGACCATTTTAGAAAACATACTTCCACTTTGAGTTTAATCATAATTTTTGGATATAGTTTCATGTTCATAATAAAAATCATTTTCTCAGAATAACAACTTTAAAATCAAAGTTTATCATAGTTTTTAATTAACTAACCCAAAACAGCCCGCGGTGTTACTACGACGGCGTAAATCCGGTTTTACGGTGTTTTTCGTGTTTCCAGGTTTTAAATCATTAAGTTAGCATATCATATAGATATAGAACATGTGTGTAGTTAATTTTAAAAGTCAAGTTAAAAGGATTAACTTTTGTTTGCGAACAAGTTTAGAATTAACTAAACTATGTTCTAGTGATTACGAGTTTAAACCTTCGAATAAGATAGCTTTATATGTATGAATCGAATGATGTTATGAACATCATTACTACCTTAAGTTCCTTGGATAAACCTACTGGAATAGAGAAAAATGGATCTAGCTTCAACGGATCCTTGGATGGCTCGAAGTTCTTGAAGCAGAATCATGACACGAAAACAAGTTCAAGTAAGATCATCACTTGAAATAAGATTGTTATAGTTATAGAAATTGAACCAAAGTTTGAATATGATTATTACCTTGTATTAGAATGATAACCTACTGTAAGAAACAAAGATTTCTTGAGGTTGGATGATCACCTTACAAGGTTGGAAGTGAGCTAGCAAACTTGAAAGTATTCTTGATTTTATGTAACTAGAACTTGTAAAATATATGAAGAACACTTAGAACTTGAAGATAGAACTTGAGAGAGATCAATTAGATGAAGAAAATTGAAGAATGAAAGTGTTTGTAGGTGTTTTTGGTCGTTGGTGTATGGATTAGATATAAAGGATATGTAATTTTGTTTTCATGTAAATAAGTCATGAATGATTACTCATATTTTTGTAATTTTATGAGATATTTCATGCTAGTTGCCAAATGATGGTTCCCACATGTGTTAGGTGACTCACATGGGCTGCTAAGAGCTGATCATTGGAGTGTATATACCAATAGTACATACATCTAAAAGCTGTGTATTGTACGAGTACGAATACGGGTGCATACGAGTAGAATTGTTGATGAAACTGAACGAGGATGTAATTGTAAGCATTTTTGTTAAGTAGAAGTATTTTGATAAGTGTCTTGAAGTCTTTCAAAAGTGTATGAATACATATTAAAACACTACATGTATATACATTTTAACTGAGTCGTTAAGTCATCGTTAGTCGTTACATGTAAATGTTGTTTTGAAACCTTTAGGTTAACGATCTTGTTGAATGTTGTTAACCCATTGTTTATTATAACAAATGAGATGTTAAATTGTTATATTATCATGATATTATGATATATAATATATCTCAGTATGATGTATATACAGTTAAATGTCATTACAACGATAATCGTTACATATATGTCTCGTTTCGAAATCATTAAGTTAGTAGTCTTATTTTTACATATGTATTTCATTGTTAATACACTTAATAATATATTTACTTATCATTTAACATAATTAACCAAGTGTATCAATATCTTAATATGATTCATATGTACCTAGTAAGACGTTGTTATAACGATAATCGTTATATATATCGATTTCGAGTTTCTTAAATTAATAGTCTCATTTTTATGTATATAACTCATTCTTAAAATACCTAATGATATACATACTTATAATAAAAACATGTTAACTATATATATAACCATATATATGTCATCGTATAGTTTTTACAAGTTTTAACGTTCGTGAATCACCGGTCAACTTGGGTGGTCAATTGTCTATATGAAACATATTTCAATTAATCAAGTCTTAACAAGTTTGATTTCTTAACATGTTGGAAACATTTAATCATGTAAATATCAATCTCAATTAATATATATAAACATGGAAAAGTTCGGGTCACTACATGCATTATCGTACTCCGTTGATAAATCAGTGGCGGATAAAAGTTCTCAGAAAAATCCCAAATTTTTACAGTAATTTTCTTTATTAATTTCGGTCATTATGGTATAAAATTCGGTCATTAATTACTAAATAAAAATTACATCAACTGTCCCTCTCAATTCTGGGTAAGATATAAAAAGTGTTAAAACTTAACAAATAGTTTCTAAATACATTTTTAATAAGCCTAAAATTTATAGAACTCATTTTCGTATCACCGTTTATTTTAAAATTACATAAGTTTGAATTTATCATGCTTAATATCAATCGGAACATTAAACGAGTATTACAATCATTTAATATTTATTTTTAATATACTTTATTTATATATAGAGATATATTTTAAATAATAATTATTATAATATCCTATTTTTATTTTATTAATTTTTAATAACAACAATATATAATACTTCAAATTATATTTCGAATTATTATTTATATATACATACACACATATCTATTTACAATTAATTGTTCATGAATCGTCGAGAGCAGTCGAAGGGTAAATGAATACATAAACACGGTTTAAAGTTTTTGAGATTTCAATATTACAGACTTTGCTTATCGTATCGGAAACATATAAAGATTAAGTTTAAATTTGGTCAGAAATTTCCAGGTCGTCACAGTACCTACCCAATAAAGAAATTTCGTCCCTGAAATTTGATCGAGGTCGTCATGGATAACAATAAGAATGTTTTCATGACGTATATGAGTTGATAAATAGAATTTTATTACCATAGAGTAATATGGATAAAACAATTTGTTCATGTGAAGAGTATGAGTGAAGCTATCACGAAAGATTGAGATAGGAATTTTACTTTTGACGTAGACATGATGGATTTCCAAAATTCAAGGAATTAAAGAAAATCTTCGAAATCTATAAGACTTGATTCTTTGGGATTTAAGGGAATTAAGATCTCTTTAATTAAATGCAGTCATCTGTCTCGATTGTTACGTCTGATTTCTCCTTTATAAATTAAACTCTTCCGTTCCATTATTCTCACCATTCCTATACTTCATGCCTTAGTTCATACATCCAAAAGATTGTGAAAATGCTTAATCCAGTTCTAATCCTTGATATTTTCCTAATTATCATTTCTGTCATTCTTGTTTTCAATCTTTCACCAGAAAAATCTTTTTACTTCTACTATTACCTTGGGGTGATACTATTCTTAATTCTACTGTGTCTTTATATTGCTATTCGTATTAATATCCACGATTTGTAACCTCCGTGTTGTTATTGGGCTTTATATTTTCTCTTACATTTTGGAGCTCTTTGCCTTTTTGTTCTCTTCTCGACCTTTAGTAAAGCGAGTAATGGTCTAGAATTCGTAAGTATGGAGTTTCGAATGAACTTAATGTTCTAATCAAGAAAGAACGTAATAGCATGATTTAATTTATCAAATTACCAGAATCACTGAGAATAGAACTATCAAGAATATATTTTCTTGATATGTTCAGAAGTTAAGCAGAATGAAAGAGTTATGTAACATGGCACCTGATGACGTTAAGGTCTGTGAATCATCAAGTTCCATTAGAAACTCAACATGACTTACTGAAATATAATCACGTTAATCAAGTGTCATTATATTATATTAACTCATGCTTCAGTTCCCAACACTACTTCAAAAACATTCATAATTTAAATTCGAAGTTTTACAGAATATAGAAACTAAACAGTTTCCTTTATGATGTATACAGATAACACGAAGAGATAACTGATTTCAGATAAGGATAGTTATGAAAATATCTTCAGAAATATCGAGGATATTTATAATGAAATATACGATGATATCTTAGAATTTATAATATCGATGAATGATGAAGAAGATTTGTCCGTAAAGGTTTAGATTCAGGAGCAAGGTATTCGTTAATGACTTCGGTAGATACTGAATCATTTGGATTCTTTGAAGGCAGGTTTAGTCTTTGGAATTTATCCACAGCCTCCTTCATGGTTTGCTTAATTCATTTTTCAGTTCCAACATTTATGAGTTTTGCCAACATACTATCCTTTATCATCAAACTTTCGACTGTTAAGATTGTTTACGGTTGTTTACAGTTTCTGCTGCTTCATTCATCTTTTTCAGGATTTGAAGTATTGATTCATAGACTGGGTGCTTTTCAGAATTTCAGAATTGAAGATCATAATTCTAAGAGATAAATGTTATATGTATACATATAAATGTTGATGTAGAAATGCTGCGATATTCGAAATACTGATTGCTGATTCTCGGTAATTGGTATGGCAATTATCGTTACAAGATGTAGATGGGTACATTATAGGGTTTCAATGAATATAGTGGTTTTTCAAAGAGAATTAAGTCAAAGAGTAATGAAGTTGTTGGTACGTTTACTGTTAATGCGGTGGGATATAAACGGTTCCCCGATAATGATGATGAAGGGGTAATCTGTATAATAAGGTTTATTCGAATGAAAAATTGAAGTTGATTTGTTGGAGCTGTGACAAAATTGGCTATTTCAAACAGGAGTTGCAAAATTATTTTCGGTAATAATGAACACTAAAGGGATTAGCACAACTACGTGTTAAACGTTTACTCAGTTTTTGAGAGTTTTTCAAGTGCGTAACTATGTGCATAAATCTTTCTTTCTGTAGATGATGTGTGGTTGATTCATCCTCTCGATTGAGGTGTTTTCAAGAATCATGAAAGGTTTGAACGCAGATTGTAATCGTCAAGATACAAATGAGGTTTGAGATGAAATCAAGTGGCAAACTGGAAGAATTGTTTAGTTTCATATGTTATAATCAATATTTTAATTTATTTTAATTGTCCAATGTTGGTAGTCCACAGTTAGTAATTTAATAATTCATATATAGTTTAATATTCGAATTAATTAATACGTATCGTGACCCATTGTATACATGTCTCAGACTCAATCACAACTCAAAGTATATATATTATTTTAGAATCAACCTCAACCCTGTATAGCTAACTCGAGCATTACTGCATATAGAGTGTCTATGGTTATTCCAAATAATATATATAGATGACGTCGATATGATATGTCAAAACATTGGATATGTGTCCCGACAATAATTAAAGTGCGTAAAATAAATAACAGAAATTAAATGACGATAAATAAAATTGCGAGAATTAAAATTGCGATAAATAAATGTAATAAGGAATTAACAGTTAGCTAGGAACAGTTAGCTAGGATTTTGTTAGCGTGGATTCTTAACAAAATTTCTCATAGTTAATTTGTTTGTTTCTAACAAATTTTATCTTGTCAAATATTTTCTTCATTATGCCACTTGTTGGATTCTGATAAGTCAAAATCCTATTATATAATTGAATGAAAATGGTTATTCTGTGGTAAACGGATTCATATATCTATGGATATAAGTAGGATAGTAAGTGACTGTTGAATCAGATTGGAAGAATGTACAATGTAACTTATTAATGTGAAATCTAAATATCCCTCGGGTATTACCTACCCGTTAAAATATTTTCACGATTAACAGTTTGTACAAAAGAATTTTTAATTACAATCTTTATGAAAATATACTTACATATATATTCTCTTCAGATGTAATCATGGATTTATAGATATCAATTGTTAAATCGTTGATGAAAGATGTGAATGATAACATATGTGAATTAATTATGATAGAAGCCCTTTAAAGCTTCTTTTATCTTTCTCGGGTATTACCTACCCGTTGAAAATTCACGCGTCATAGTTAATATGAAAAGAATTTTTATTACAATCTCGAGATATACATAAATATATATACATATATCTTTTAATTGTGAATAGAAAGTAATGAATTAATATTTCATAATTCACCATTCTCGGTGCTCTTCGGTGTCTGTGGTGCTTACGGAGCTTGTGGTGATTGCAGTGCTTGTGGTGCTGGAGAGGATGCTGGTACTGGTGGTGTTGCTGTTGGTGTTGGTACTGCTTGTGGTACCTGCATAGTAGATGCGAGCCTAGCTTCCAAATCGAACACCGTTACCTCCAGGGTTTCTACTTTACGCTCGAGTCTATGAATTAGTTCTACCCATTCTTCCGTAAGGTTTGTCAATTCTTGATATTTAGTTCGAAGTCTTCTAACTTCTTCTAATAATCCTATCTGATTAGAATTCGAGAGTAGAGGACGAATACTATCTTTAATGACATCGAGTCGAGCTTTAAGGAGGAAAATCCGTGCGAAAAGAGTGAAATTGGTATTGCGAACAGGTTCGCCGGTAAGCGGATCGAGCACTCCGACGTTAGGTGGTAAGTTCGGCTCGTGATATGGAGTACCTTCTTCATTTCTCCATATGGTAAGTATTTCGCGAACCCATCCCCACTTTCTAAAGAAATCACGGTAGTTGATCGGTTGGTGCGCTCCCGTCACGCTGTCTTCGGAGTCAGAGGAACTTGGTCGATTCGTAGAGGCCATTTTACGCGATCACTGATAATGCTAAAAACAAACATATATTTCATAGCATTATTCCTCAAGAAAGACAAGCTTTTAGTTACAATTGTTCTATTTACAAGTGATATTCGTTTAAATAATAAAAGGTGAAGACAAAAGATAGATTCGACGAATTGAAGACGCAAACGACCAAAAAGCTCAAAAGTACAAAATACAATCCAAGAGGTTCCAAATATTGATAAGAAACGTCTCGAAATTACAAGAGTACAAGATTCAAAACGCAAAGTACAAGATATTAAATTGTACGCAAGGACGTTCGAAAATCCGGAACCGGGACCAGAGTCAACTCTCAACGCTCGACGCAACGGACTAAAAATTACAAGTCAACTATGCACATAAATATAATATAATATTTAAATAATTCTTATAATTATTTAATATATTATATTTATTTATAAAAACATCGGCAGAAGAAAACAACCAAATATGAGCCTCCCCAGCTGGCCATGCGATCGCATGGCCTGGAAGGCATAAATCCATGCGATCGCATGAGCCCCAGTTCCAGCCCACATGCCTATAAAAATCGAGCTTTGGTGCACCACAAAATCCATCTATCTTTCTCTTCTCCATTCATACGTAATATTTATATTTATAATTTATATTTTAATTTTAATTTTAATTTTAAATCCTAATAATAAGGGTATGTTAGCGAATGTTGTAAGGGTGTAAGTCGAAATTCTGTCTGTGTAACGCTACGCTATTTTTAATCATTGTAAGTTATGTTCAACCTTTTTAATTTAATGTCTCGTAGCTAAGTTATTATTATGCTTATTTAATCCGAAGTAATCATGATGTTGGGCTAATTACTAAAATTGGGTAATTGGGCTTTGTACCATAATTGGGGTTTGGACAAAAGAACGACACTTGTGGAAATTAGACTATGAGCTATTAATGGGCTTTATATTTGTTTAACTAAATGATAGTTTGTTAATGTTAATATAAAGATTTACAATTGGGCGTCCCTATAAATTACCATATACACTCGATCGGACACGATGGGCGGGGTATTTATATGTACGAATAATCGTTCATTTAACCGGACACGGGAATGGATTAATAGCCACTAGAATAATTAAAACAGGGGTGAAATTATGTACAAGGACACTTGGTATAATTGATAACAAAATATTAAAACCTTGGGTTACACTCAGTCGACATCCTGGTGTAATTATTAAACAAAGTATTAAAATCTTGTTACAGTTTAAGTCCCCAATTAGTTGGAATATTTAACTTCGGGTATAAGGATAATTTGACGAGGACACTCGCACTTTATATTTATGACTGATGGACTGTTATGGACAAAAACCAGACGGACATATTAAATAATCCAGGACAAAGGACAATTAACCCATGGGCATAAAACTAAAATCAACACGTCAAACATCATGATTACGGAAGTTTAAATAAGCATAATTCTTTTATTTCATATTTAATTTCCTTTATTTTATATTTAATTGCACTTCTAATTATCGCATTTTTATTTATTGTTATTGTATTTAATTGCACTTTTAATTATCGTACTTTTTAATTATCGCAAGTTTATTTTATCGCACTTTTATTATTCGCAATTTCATTATCGTTATTTACTTTACGCTTTAATTTAAGTCTTGTATTTATTTTTAATATTTTACATTTGGTTTTAACTGCGACTAAAGTTTTAAAATCGACAAACCGGTCATTAAACGGTAAAACCCCCCCCTTTATAATAATAATATTACTTGTATATATATTTGTATTTTTATAAAAGTAAACTAATATAGCGTTAAGCTTTGTTTAAAGATTTTCCCTGTGGAACGAACCGGACTTACTAAAAACTACACTACTGTACGATTAGGTACACTGCCTATAAGTGTTGTAGCAAGGTTTAAGTATATTCATTCTATAAATAAATAAATATCTTGTGTAAAATTGTATCGTATTTAATAGTATTTTCTTGTAAAATTTAATAGTATTTTATATACACCTCGCGAAACATCAAGTTATTTTTGGCGCCGCTGCCGGGGATCTCTTAAACGCTGGAAGCGCAACGCTAATATAAAAAAAAAAGAAGATTTTTAGTTTACTTTTATTAAAATTCGTTTTTATAAAAATACGTTTTAAATATTCGAAAATATAAAAAAGAAAAACAAAAATATAAATATTATTTTTTAGAGTTTGGTAAATATTTAAGTTTTATAAAGTTTCTTTATTTCTATTTTTTTTATTTTGTAAAAATATAAGTTTTATTTAATTAATAAATATATTTTATATTTTACAGCAAAAACAGAAAAAAAAAAAAATTATTAATTCGGCCTGTACTGTAGCAGCCCAATCTGTGGCCCGAAACCCTAGCCCATGCGATCGCATGGCTGGGCAACTGAGGACTCATGCGATCGCATGAGCCCATCTGACACGCCAGACTGCAGCCTGCATTAATTACGGATAATAATTATTATTATTATATTTAAACCCTAATTAGGGTTATATATTATATATATTAATTTAGTTTTTATTATTAATTTGTATTTTTAGTTTAATTAGTTTATTTAAATTATAAAATTAATAGTTTTAATAAATAAATAATATAAAAATAATATTTTTATAAAAATTGTACTTTTTACAACTTTTTATATATTTTTATATTTTGTCCCTTTTTAATCGTTTTAGCGTAACTTTTGTATTTTTCGCTCATATTTAGTTTTAATTCATAGTCTTTGCCATAGTTATTTTTACTTCTAGAATTTTAGGCTTTGCCGTAGAATTCCTTAAGTGCTTTTTCTTTAGACTAAGATTTAAGTGCTTTAGAATTTTGCGACGCAGTTTTTAGATTTTAGTACCTTTTTAAGTTATTTCCATTTGGGATTTAGTTTTTCCTGTAAGCTTTAATATTTTTAGACGATTTTTTCCTATGTATCAATTATCATTCCAATTAGTAATCTCAATTTGCGATTATAATTTTAAGTTAGTTGTAGTAATAAGGTTAGGTTAGTCAAGTGTTTTAAGTTTTATAAGTTTCTTTTATTTTTCCGTCACCTTTTATTTTTCAACCATTTTTCTTTTTCGACCTTTTTCGACACGCTCTTTTTCTTTCTTATTTCTCGCTATTCTAGTTTTAGGACATAGATTTTTATTCTACTTCTTATCTAAATTTCTTAAAATTACGAAAATTTATTTTAAGTAGTTAAATTAATAGACATCAAGATTTTCTGGTTCGTAGTAATAGTTGGATTTGTACGTGGACCGGTTATTAGAGCCAAACAGTCCTCAATTATATTGAGACCAAACGAATCCTGCCCCTCTGCTGCATCTTTTGGCTATTCGAAACGTGGGCAAAATCAGAAAAGTCTATTGATTGGATAACTTATTATAATTTTTCTTTTCTTTTAAAAACTAATAGGATATTCAGTGAATGCACCGAGCAAGACGTTCACCACCTTTTGTACGTTCACCACCTGTAACTAGATCAAGACATTTAGCAAATATTACCACCGTTGATTTTTCTTTACAATCGTCATCCAGTCGACCAAGTACTCCAGTTCAAATTTCCGATAATCCATTTTTTGAACCCGACCTCACAATTGAGAATCCGGAGAATATTCAGGAACGATTCATAGATCCTGAACCACTAAACTTTCCTCCGGAACCTCCAATCATTCAAACAGAGATTGTTGAGGAACGAACCATTAAATCAGAATCCTCTAGTGATTCCGATTCAACAAATTCAATTATGGAGAATCTGGAACCTTTAAGTATGGAAGACCGAATGAGAGCTAAACGCACTGGCCAAGGTCACGCAATTACTCATCCAGACATTAATGCGCCAGATTATGAAATCAAAGGACAAATTCTACACATGGTGACTAATCAATGCCAATTTAGTGGTGCACCGAAGGAAGATCCAAATGAACATCTACGTACCTTTAATAGGATCTGCACACTATTTAAAATCCGAGAAGTGGAGGATGAATAGATATATCTCATGTTATTTCCCTGGACTTTAAAGGGAGAAGCCAAAGATTGGTTGGAATCGTTACCTGAAGGGGCGATCGATACATGGGATGTTTTAGTTGAAAAATTTCTTAAACAATTCTTTCCTGCATCTAAAGCCGTAAGACTTCAAGCAGAAATTGTTACGTTTACACAGAAGCCGAATGAAACCCTATATGAGGCATGGACTAAATATGGAAAGTTATTAAGAGGATGTCCGCAACATGGTTTAGACACCTGTCAAATAGTACAAATATTCTACCAAGGATGCGACATCACTACAAGGAAAGACATAGATATAGCAGCTGGTGGTTCTATTATGAAGAAAACCGAAACTGATGCTTATAAAATTATTGATAACACTGCTTCCCACTCACATGAGTGGCACCAAGAAAAAGATATTGTTAGATCATCTAAAGCAGCTAGAGCCGATTATAGCCATGACTTAGATTCCATTTCCGCAAAGATAGATGCTGTCGAGAGACGAATGGAAAAGACGACTAAGGATATTCACTCAATACGAATTAGTTGTGAGCAGTGTGGAGGACCACATTTGACAAAAGATTGTCTCAGTATTGAATTAACAATGGAACAAAGAGAGAATATTTCATACATAAACCAAAGGCCTGGAAATAATTATCAGAATAATTATCAACCACCAAGACCGATTTACAATCAAAACCAGAATTATAACCGAAATATTCCATACAACAACCAACAAGATCCTAGCAATCAACAAGTATCCAATAATACTTACAATCAGCAAAGACCTAATTTTCAAAACAAACCACCACAACAAACCGATGATAAAAAGCCGAATTTAGAAGATATGATGACGAAGCTAGTTGAAACTCAAACGCAGTTTTTCACATCTCAAAAAAAAACCAATGAACAAAATGCTCAAGCATTTAGAAATCAACAAGCTTCTATTCAAAATCTGGAACAAGAAGTAAGTAACCTAGCAAGGTTAATAGGTGAAAGAAAACCGGGAAGTCTACCTAGTGATACAAATGCTAACCCCCGGAATGAAACAGCTAAAGCCATTACCACAAGAAGTGGTACAACACTTAAACCACCTGAAATACCTGTAACTTCTGATGAAGCTATTCCTACTCCAAAAGAACCACAACCTGATCAAGATAAGGAAAAAGAACCGGTAGTTGAAAAGGTTAATGAAGATAACACAGTTAAGGCTAAACCTTATGTTAAACCATACCAACCACCACTTCCTTACCCGAGTAAAATGAAGAAAGAGAAACTTGAAGCCGAGCAATCCAAATTCTTGGATATGTTTAAACAGATAAATGTAAATCTTCCTTTCATTGATGTGATTTCAGGAATGCCTAGATATGCTAAATTCTTGAAAGATCTAATCTCAAATAGAAATAAAATGGAAGAACTCTCGGCTGTTACTATGAATGCTAATTTTTCAGCAGTGCTGTTGAATAAGATACCAGAAAAATTATCTGATCCAGGAAGTTTCACAATTCCATGTTTTCTGGGTAGTCTTAGTTCAATAGAAGCATTGGCAGACTTAGGTGCTAGTATAAATCTAATGCCGTATTCACTATACGCTAAACTAGACCTTGGAGAATTGAAACCAACAAGAATAAGCATACAACTAGCCGATAGATCAATAAAATATCCTAGAGGGATAATGGAGAACATGCTAGTTAAAGTTGGTACTTTAGTATTTCCAGTAGATTTTGTTGTTCTTGACATGGAAGAAGATTCTCAAGTTCCTCTCATATTAGGAAGACCATTCTTAAACACGGCTAAAGCAATGATAGACGTGTTCGGTAAGAAATTGACCCTAAGTATAGAGGACGAGAGTGTTACCTTTTCAGTTGATAGAACAATGCAACAACCACAATCTGCAGATGATACATGTTATTATATTCAAACTATAGATGCACATGCAGAATTATTAGAAGAATTTCCAGAATTACAAGGAACAGGAGAATGTTCTTTAGGAGAAGGTAATGAACCAATTGATGAAGCTGAAATGTTAGCTACACTTATAGCTAATGGATATGAACCAACAACAGAAAAAATTCAAATGCTAAAAGAAGAAGACAGATATCGATACAAATCATCGATAGAAGAACCTCCGAAATTAGAGTTAAAGCCACTTCCAAACCATTTGGAATACGCTTATTTACATGGTGAATCTGAATTACCTGTAATAATATCGTCTTCTCTTACTGAAAATGAGAAATCACAACTCATTTCTGTGTTGAAAGCTCATAAACCAGCCATTGCATGGAAGATTCATGATATTAAAGGAATAAGTCCTTCGTATTGCACACATAAAATCCTTATGGAAGAAGGTCATAAAACGTATGTGCAACGCCAATGAAGACTAAATCTTAATATGCAAGATGTAGTTAAGAAAGAGATTATTAAACTGCTAGATGTAGGTCTAATTTATCCAATCTCTGATAGTCCATGGGTAAGCCCAGTTCAATGCGTGCCTAAGAAGGGTGGCATGACTGTCATTACAAATGAGAAAAATGAGCTTATTCCTACTAGGACTGTAACAGGATGGCGTGTGTGTATTGATTATAGAAAATTAAATGACGCCACCAGAAAAGATCACTTTCCCTTACCTTTCATTGATCAATTGTTGGAAAGATTAGTCAGAAATAGTTACTATTGTTTTCTAGATGGATTTTCCGGATATTTTCAAATTCCAATAGCACCCGAAGATCAAGAGAAAACCACATTCACGTGCCCTTATGGTACTTTTGCTTACAAACGCATGCCATTTGAACTTTGCAATGCCCCTGCAACCTTTCAAAGGTGTATGATGGCGATTTTTCATGACATGATAGAAGAATGCATGGAAGTTTTCATGGATGACTTTTCAGTCTTCGGTGATACATTTGAATCATGTTTAGTTAATCTGGAACGAATGCTTATTAGATGCGAACAATCAAATCTAGTTCTTAATTGGGAGAAATGCCATTTCATGGTTAAAGAAGGCATCGTTCTTGGTCATAAAATTTCAAAAGAAGGAATTGAAGTGGATAGAGCTAAGGTAGATGTAATTGCTAAACTTCCACATCCCACCAATGTTAGAGGAGTTAGGAGTTTTCTAGGGCATGCCGGTTTTTACCGACGTTTCATAAAAGATTTTTCTAAAATTGCCACTCCTATGAATAAACTCCTAGAAAAAGATGCTCCATTCATCTTTTCAGATGAATGTATCAAATCTTTTAATATTCTTAAAGAGAAACTCACTAATGCCCCGATCATGATAACACCAAATTGGAATCTACCATTTGAACTAATGTGCGATGCAAGTGATTTTGCAATGGGAGCCGTTTTAGGACAAAGGATTGAAAAACGATTTCAACCTATATATTATGCTAGTAAGACGTTACAAGGAGCACAAATGAACTATACAACTACTGAAAAAGAACTCCTTGCTATTGTCTTTGCTTTTGACAAATTTCGATCATATCTCGTTCTAGCAAAAACGGTGGTCTATACCGACCATTCTGCTCTTAGATACCTATTTTCGAAACAAGATGCTAAACCAAGATTAATCCGTTGGATCTTACTCTTACAAGAGTTTGATATTGAAATCCGAGATAAAAGAGGAGCAGAAAATCTCGCCGCTGATCATCTTTCTCGTCTTGAAAATCCCGAATTAGAAGTTCTAAATGAATCGGCCATACAAGACAACTTTCCTGATGAATATCTATTGAAGATAGATTATAAAGAAATTCCATGGTTTGCAGACTATGCAAACTACTTAGTTTGTGGATTCCTTGAAAAAGGATTATCGTACCAAAGACGAAAGAAATTCTTCAGTGATATAAAACACTATTTTTGGGAAGATCCACATCTGTTTAAAAGTTGTCCCGATGGAATAATACGCCGATGTGTATTTGGAGATGAAGCTAGTAAAATTTTAAACCATTGTCACACAGGACCAACAGGAGGGCATTATGGGCCTCAACTAACAGCAAGAAAAGTTTATGATGCTGGATTCTATTGGCCTACAATTTACAAAGACGCACACCTTCTTTGCAAATCCTGTGATGCTTGTCAAAGGGCCGGAAAAATAAGTCAACGTGATGAAATGCCACAAAATGTCATCCAAGTATGTGAAGTATTTGACATTTGGGGTATTGACTTTATGGGTCCATTTCCAAAATCTCATAATAATCTATATATACACGTAGCCATTGATTATGTATCTAAATGGGCGGAAGCACAAGCTCTCCCAACTAACGATGCACGAGTTGTAGTCAATTTTTGAAAACGTCTTTTTGCAAGGTTTGGAACACCGAAAGCTTTAATAAGTGATCGGGGTACTCATTTCTGTAATAATCAACTTGAGAAAGTTCTTAAAAGATATGGAGTAACTCATAAAATCTCCACCGCATATCATCCACAAACAAGTGGACAAGTTGAAAATACCAACCGAGCTTTAAAACGTATTCTAGAGAAAACCGTAGGATCAAATCCGAAGGAATGGTCCATTAAATTGGAGGATGCACTCTGGGCTTTTAGAACAGCCTACAAAACTCCAATTGGAACCACACCTTTTAGACTTGTTTATGGAAAAGCATGTCATCTTCCAGTAGAAATTGAACACGAAGCATTTTGGGCTTTGAAGACATGTAATCTTGATTTACATGAAGCCAGACGTCTACGATTAAGTCAACTAAACGAATTAGAAGAATTAAGACATGAAGCATACGATAATTCGTTAATCTATAAGGAAAGAACGAAGAAATGGCATGATAAAAGAATCAGAAGTTCAAAAGAATTTAAAGAAGGAGACAAAGTTCTTCTTTTCAATTCACGATTCAAGCTATTTCCTGGAAAATTGAAATCAAGATGGTCTGGACCATTCATAGTCAAAAGAGTTTTCCCATACGGAACGATAGAATTAATAAATTCAAATGGGATTGAATTTAAAGTTAATGGTCACAGAGTTAAACACTACATAGATAGTCCGATGGAAGTCGACAATGAAGTTAATCACAATTTCGACACCACAGCTAACTAAGTGTGGGGAGAATCAAGGGGTTTATGTATTTCTGTTAGAGTTAGATTATCTGTTTTCGTGTAGTTCTCGAAAATGGAACCCGAATGGTCTTTCCCTAGAAGACCCTAAAGAACTAGTCTTCTCCCCCCATTCTGAATTTTTATTTTTTTTTAGGAAATGAAGACTGCCTGTGAACTAAACCATGGTCTAATGCTACACGCTTTGATCACTAAACGTAATAATGACACACTTCCGAGTGAAATAGTATCAGTAATCAGAGAAAGAATGGACGGAGTTAGAAAAGAATCCAGATGCGAAGATAATAAGTTACAATTTGGTAAAGGAAAATCAAAATCCGCAGCAAAAAGAAGAGCACGACACCTAGAAAGATGTCACAAATGCGGAAAATGGTCACATGGAGGTAAATGTTCAAATAATCAAACCTATTCAAACACCGAATTTGTTACTTTATGCAGAGACGGACCGTTCATATGTTTAGAAGAAAAGACACTGAATGCTCGAGGTTACGCCTATGTAGCTATGGAAAACCAATTAAACCGACTATCTTATGAATGGGATAGATCATATAACTAAGAAATCTATTTCACAGGTATGTTTGTACAGTTTTTATTTTTTTTATTTTATTTTTAACCTTTTGATAATAAACGCTAATTTGTTCGCTATAAAGTATTAAATTGGTATTGAATAAAATTAGGTTTGGCGACCGAAATTATTGATATCATTCAAAAATTTATTACATCACTGCGAAATTTAACGTTTATTCTTAAGGTATAAATATCTTTAATCAATCAACCCAAAATATTTCAAAAATTCGTCATGAGTTAAATTAGGTCTTGGAACCGAAATTACTTTACCGAAAAGAGGGGCGTATATTTTTGATAATATTTGATTGATTAAAGTGGGATAAAAAGCC